>NC_041391.1:1897593-1903169 GCF_002162155.2 Triticum dicoccoides | reverse complement strand
TACTACATGCATCCTTTTCTTTATCCATCAAAGATAAATCGGTGTGGGCACAACCAAAATTACAATGTACAAATCTTCTAAATTAAGCCACCACTTGAGATGAACTCACATGTCCATGCAAAGATTCATGGGCATAAACGGCAAGACATATCAACATTTTTATTTTTATTTTAATATTTAATTGTTATAACTATATAATCAATGATCAGACTACTCAAAATAGGATATAACAGCTAAAATTTGTGCCAACTAGGATTCAATCTTACATGGCATGTCATTAAATAAAGCGTGGGTCACTTGTAGTTAAATAATATGATACTGCTCCATAGCATGTGTCGAACGAGGAAAGGTTAAAGTGGAATATAGTTCGTGAATCAGCATTGAAATTTCACAAACACACAAATAAGGTATTCAAATAAACTAATCTATATTACTAAGCATTGGGGAGCGAGGATCATATTATACTTCCAATTTTTTCATGCCTTAGGTGCTAGAAAGTTAATCTAAGGCGCATATAATTTCTAGTTTTAACTATCTAATGACCGCACAACATTATTGGGGTGTGGGCATGAATGCGGCTGGTGGGTGAGGTGTGAGCAAAAATATTTATGCCATTGGTCCCAACTAGTTAGTTATACCATTGAGGAATAAATGTTTTTTGAATTATGCATGTATTATCTTTAATATTGTGGTGGATGAGGTCAGCAATGACCGGAGAAACGAAGATGCATCCAAGTTGAATTATAGATCCCATATTTGGTTTTAAACCATGGAATCAATGGATATGAGAAAAATCAATAGACCTACAAGATGTTTATTCCATGTATGTTTCCAACCACTCACATTGATCATCGTACATGCACCTTTATCTTCATCGATAATTTATCAATCTAACTAGCCACACTCAAAATTACCAATAACTAATCAACTTAAATATCCACCATGTGAAATAAACTTAGATGTCCATGCACAGATTGATGGGCCTAAATGGCAACACATGTCACCATGGAAAAAATTAAGTGGCATTTTATTTATTATAATTATATAATAAATGATTAGAACAATCAGAACATGATATAATAGCCCGGGGTAGTGCAACCTAGGCATCAAGTTGACGTGCGATCTTTAAAGAAGAGCGGGTCATTTGAAGTATCATAATATGATACCATTCCGTAGTATGTGGAACCAGAAAAGTAAAACTGACATATACCATTTCCACAAATTAGCATTGAAATTTTACAAACGAATAAATGATGTTATCAAAGATACTAACCTATAATACCAAGCCTTGGGTATCCAGGATCATATAATAATCCCCCTTTTCCCTGTATTAGGTGCTTAAAAATATCAACAGGTCAGACAAATAATTTGCAGCTTCAACGTTTGAACGAGCAAGCATTGCGATGGTGTTGTGCGCATGAATTGAACTACTGGGTGAAGTGCTGACTCACACAGTTATGTGATTGGTTTCTATTACTGATATGTATAATAATGAAATAAGTGTGATGTTTTTTCTTATGCGTATATTATATTTAATTGTGTCATGGAAGAGATCAGTGTTGATTGGATAAATATGTATGCATGCCTGTTACATGATCTGTTGTAGTCATTCGTAATTTTCAAGCATTCAATTGATGGATGTGTGTAGATTCGAGAGATTTATCCGATGTCCACTCCATTTATGACATCAGACCATTTACAGCAATCATACTATACAATCATCCTTTTCTTCATCCATAAAAAAATTGATGGGGCGCACCCAATATTACACCCTACGAATCGTCTAAATTTAGCCACCACATGAGGCAAAACCGAATGACCATGCGAAGATTCATAAGCCTAAATGGCAAAACATGTCACCATGAACATTTTTGTTTGCGTATTTAGTTATTATAACTATATAATAAATGATCAGATTATAGAGAAAATGATATCATAGCTAAAATGAGTGCCAACTAGGCTTCAACCTTACATGGCTTGTCATTCAACAAAGCATGGGTGGTTTTTCCTATAATAATATGATACGGGTCCATAGCATGTTGAACGAGGAAGGTAAAAGTAAAATATACCATTTCCATGAGTTAGCATTAAATTTATAAAAACTAAGAAATAAGGTATTCAAAGATACTAGCCTATAGGAGTAAGCTTTGGGGAGAGAGCATCATATTTTGCATTCCATTTTGTGATGCCTTTGGTGCTAATAATGTACATAGAAGGCGGACATAATTTTTAGTTTCGTCTATCTGACGAGCGCACAACATGATTAGGGTGTGGGCATGAATGCGGCTGGTGGGTGAGGTGTGGGCAAACATAGTTATCCCATGGGACCCAACTGGTTAATTATACCTTTATGGAATCAATGTTTTTCGGCTTGTACATGAATTATTTTTAAATTTGTGGTAGATGAGTTCCGCGATTACTAGAGAAATAAAGATGCATGTAAGTTGCTTGAATGACGGATTCCGTATTTGGTCTTAAACCATGCAATCTATGGATATGACAAAATTCGATAGACCAACAAGATGTTCATTGCATGTATGCCACAAACCACTCACATTAATCATCCTACATGTAACCTTTTTCTTAATCAATCATTCATAATTCTAGCTAGCCACACACATAATTACCAACAACTAATCAGCTTCTATATCCACCACATGAAATAAACTAGCATGTCCATGCATAGATTGATGGGCCTAAATTTCAACACATATCACCATGGAAATTTCTGGCTCAATTTTATGTATCTTAAATATATAATAAATGATTGGACTACTCACAGTAAGATATAATATCTAGGATTTGTGCCAACTAGGCATCAGCAGTCAAATGTGGCATCTCATTAATGGAAGAGCGGATCTTTTGTAGTATCATAATATGATACTGTTTAGAAGAATGTGAAACCAGAAAAGTTAAAATTAAATATACCATTGATACGTCTCCAACGTATCTATAATTTTTTATTGTTCCATGCTATTATATTACCCATTTTGGATGTTTATGGGCTTTACTTTACACTTTTATATCATTTTTTGGGACTAACCTACTAACCGGAGGCCCATCCTGAATTGCTGTTTTTTTGCCTATTTCAGTGTTTCGAAGGAAAGGAATATCAACCGGAGTCCAAATGGAATGAAACCTTCGGGAGCGATCTTTTTGGAACAAACGCAATCCAAGAGACTTGGAGTGGATGTCAAGAAGCAACCAAGGCAGCCACGAGGCAGGAGGGCGCACCTACCACTCTCGTGGGCCCCTCGTGGCTCCCCTGACCTACCTCCTTCGCCTATATATATCCATATACCCTGAAAACATCCAGGAGCACCACGAAAAACTATTTCCACCGCCGCAACCTTCTGTATCCGCGAGATCCCATCTTGGAGCCTTCGTCGGCGCTCTACCGGATGGGGAATCAACCGCAGAGAGCCACTACATCATCTCCAAGGCCTCTCCGATGAGTCGGGAGTAGTTTACCATAGACCTTCGGGTCCATAGTTATTAGCTAGATGGCTTCTTCTCTCTCTTTGAATCTCAATAGAAAGTTCTCCTCGATCTTCTTGGAGATCTATTCGATGTAACTCTTTTTGCGGTGTGTTTGTCGAGATCCGATGAATTGTGGGTTTATGATCAATTTTATCTATGAGAAATATTTGAATATCCTCTGAATTATTTTATGTATGATTGCATAGCTTTGCAAGTCTCTTCAAATTATCAGTTTGGTTTGGCCTACTGGATTGATATTTCTTGCAATAGGAGAAGTGCTTAGCTTTGGGTTCAATCTTGCGGTGTACTTTCCCAGTGACAGCAGGGGTAGCAAGGCACCTATTGTATTGTTGCCATCGAGGATAAAAATATGGGGTTTATATCGTATTGCATGAGTTTATCCCTCTACATCATGTCATCTTTCTTAATGCGTTACTCTATTGTTCATGAACTTAATACTCTAGATGCAGGTAGGAGTCGGTTGATGTGTGGAGTAATAGTAGTAGATGCAGGCAGGAGTCGGTCTACTTGTCACGGACGTGATGCCTATATACATGATCATGCCTAGACAATCTCATAATTATTAGCTTTTCTATCAATTGCTCGACAGTAATTTGTTCACCCACCGTAATACTTATGCTATCTTGAGAGAAGCCACTAGCGAAACCTATGGCCCCCTGATAACCCACAAGTATAGGGGATCGCAACAGTTTTCGAGGGTAGAGTACTCAACCCAAATTTGTTGATTCGACACAAGGGGAGCCAAAGAATATTCTCAAGTATTAGCAACTGAGTTGTCAATTCAGTCACACCTGGATAACTTAGTATCTACAGAAAGTATTTAGTAGCAAAGTAATATGATAGTAGTGGTAACAGTAATAAAAGGTAATGGTAGCAAAAGTAATATTTTGGTATTTTGTAGCAATTGTAACAATAGCAACGGGAAAGTAAATAAGCGAGAACCAATATAGGAAAAGCTCGTAGGCATTGGATCGGTTATGGATAATTTGTTGTACCGTATCAATTGTTAATAACACAACCCGGGAGCAATATTTGAAATTAAAAACGAATCGTTTTTGCCACTTATGGATGGCATTGGTGAGTAATTATTGCCAACTTCGACGGTAGTTTTTATGACATACCGGCAGAAATCAAATTCTCTTTATTATTAGGTAAAGATTTGCGGTACCAACAAGATGAAAAGGCACCAAATAATTGAATTTAACCTACAATGTTATTAATTCAATACAGATATTATTGATTGGAAGCAAGATATGTGATATGCATATTTGCGGAAGAGTCACCCCTGCGGCGTGGGCACGAGCACGAGCGGTGCCTTCCGGCGGAAAATGAGGGCGCCGGCCTCTTCCATGCTCACACTCTCGGGAGTCATCCCTTCTGGGAGCACCCAGTCGAAGCAGTATAGCAGGTTAGCGAGAGTGAACTCCACGTTCATGACCCCCATGGCTAGGCCAGGACATATCCTCCGTCCGGCACCAAAAGGTAGGAGCTGGAAGTGGGCGCCGTTGAAGTCGATGTCAATGCCATGGAACCTGTCAGGATTGAACTCCTCCGAGTCGGAGCCCCAGCTCACAGGGTCCCGGCCGATGGCCCATGCGTTGACGAGGATCCGCGTGTTTGCGGGCACGTCGAAGCCGCCGATCTGAACGGGCTGCATGGTCTCCCTCGGCACAAGCAGGGTGGCCGGCGGGTGCAGCCGCAGAGTCTCCTTGACCACCATCTTGAGGTAGGTGAGGTTGGGGACGTGGTCTTCTTGCACCCTCCCTAAATGGTTGTGGCCCACTATTGCTCTGATCTCGTCTTGCACCTTGCTGAGTACGCGCGGCTTCCGTATCAGCTCCGACATTGCCCACAGCATTGTCACGGAGCTCGTGTCAATGGCGCCAATAAACGTGTCCTGCACGCAACGCATGTAGTACCACAATTAGAAGCCAAGAATCAATGTACCAGATATAGATCCAACTGAATTAGAATTACGTTGGTACCAGGATGATGGCCTTGACGTGATCCTTTGTGAAGCGCAGTGTGCCATGCTGGTCCTTCCAAAGGCCGATGAGGACATCCACGAGGTCGCC
>NC_041391.1:1897113-1897583 GCF_002162155.2 Triticum dicoccoides | reverse complement strand
CCGTTGTCCGGCTTGGGGCGCGCCGGGTCTAGGTGCTGCTCAATGATAACTTCGAAGAAGGCGTCCAGCTCCTTGAAGACCCTCTCGCGACGTCCCAAGAGGCCTGTTAGGCGGTCCACCAGATTGCCGCCGGCGCCGGGGAAGAAGTCCTCGGCGGAGAAGCTGGCCATCATCTCCATGGCCTCGTCCAGCACCTCCTGGAAGCGCCCCTTGTGCGGGAACTGGTTAGCCCCGTAGACGTTGCCGAACGCCACCGTGCCGATGATGCCGTCCGTAAGGCCAAAGATGTGCTCGTTCAAGGCCACCGGCTTCCCGCCCAGCCGGCTCAGGTTGCTCACAAGTTTGGCAACCTGCTGCTCCCGTGCGTACGCGGCAGCCCTCACGCGGCGCATGCTCAGGAGCTCCACAACGAACAGCTTCCGCATCTCGCGCCAGTACTCGCCATAGGGCGCGAACCCCAAGTTCTTGAG
>NC_041391.1:1894569-1897103 GCF_002162155.2 Triticum dicoccoides | reverse complement strand
TCGTAGCTCAGCCGCTTGGGTCCCGGGGACGCCGGCCGGCTGCAGCACTCCACGTCGTGCGTCTTCATCACCATCTTGGCAGACTCCGCTGAAGACACCACCACCGTCCTCACGCTGCCCAGCCACAGCAGCATCACCGGCCCGTGCCGCTGAGCAAGCTCCCGCAGGCTCCGGTGCGGAAGCCCGCCCACCTGGTGCAGGTTGCCCAGGACCGGCAACATCGCCGGGCCCGGTGGAAGCTTGAGCCCTTTCTTGAACTTGGACGAGCCCCTCGCAATCACAACAAGGAAAACCACGGGAAGAAGGAGGGCAAGGAGGAGCTGCCATTGCCATTCTTGGCCAAGGGCGAGGAGAAGCATCGCCATCTCCTTCTCCTTGCTGGGCTACACTACTTTTTGTCTCCTGGTGCTTCTACAATACCAATGGCTGGGCCGCTTTTTATAGCCATCCAGGAGCCATGTTAGCATAATCCAAACAAGTATGAGTTTTGCTACAAGTATGTTAGTCCCTCCGTCTAGGTGTGTAAGTCATCTTACATTGTGCATCGCGATCAAGGCGGAGAGGAAAACAAGAAAACACTTAATGTCTTTTTGCTAATTAATAGCATTGCATGCAATGAACTAACCACTGCAAGCATTGAATATATTGATGAATATGCGAAAGGAACACATATTGATTAATATACAGATGGTAAGTCAACTCGTTAACTGTACATGACTGATTTTTGCTATTATATTTCTTGGAACTGTTTGGCAAATCTGATCCCACACTACTAATAAAAGGAAATATAGTCTACATGAAAACATCTCTCTGTGGACACCGCAAAAGGAAATATTTCACTCCTTTGATATATTTATAAACTGAGTCTCCTAGAGCCCAAACTTGTTCTACGTAAAAATAATCATCTTATATACGAGCCTCCGCGTTAATCCAACAAAAACTAACTAACTAACCGTCGGATCTGTAATTCAGAAATCTTTAGCCCATTGGATGTAGGTAATACACAAACAGAGACCCGGACGACCACGTCTCAGTTTTGTAGAAAAAAATAGTCCCAGCTTAAAGAGAAAGAGCGCCCAACTCCCATGCTCCCACGTCTAAGTTTTAATTAAATAGGAAGAATATGCCAAACAAGGACATGTACAAATACGAAGACACCAGGCACGTAAAAAAACTCCTCCAGCCCGACGTTAAAAGAGACCTCAAGCCTCACGGTTAATTAGGAAAGTCTAGGCCTGATGTTTAAAAGGAAATGGGTAGATCTATTAGTGGATGTTGCCTAAATAAAGAAACATCACGTACTGCCAAATAGTCTCCAACGCCCACATCTATGTTCTACAGAAAGAAAATGAGTGTTTCTCCAAAATAAAATTGTGGCTTTTTCCCACACGTAGGAAAATGAGTCCCCCAGCTAAAAATAATAAAATAAAGATTCTACAACACGCACGTCTAAGTTCTGTGAAAATAAAAACAATGTGCCAAACAAATACGCATACAAATATGAAGATCTGAGGCACATGAATAAAAAGGCCTCTCACTAAAAAGAGTCAACATCCTCAATCCCGAGAAAATTCATGCACGTACCAAAAAGATGGACCCCAAGCCTCATGGTCAAAAGAGAGAGTTTATGCCTGATTTTGGAAAAATAAGGTAGCGTTAGGATATGTTGTGGGCACCATAGAAGTATACTTAGAGCCATACTCAGGGATCATATGTTTGCCAGTCTGTGGCGCAACCGACATTGACGACAAAGTTTGAGTCCTTGGGCAGTAACTTCCATATCCTCGACAGTTGATCCCCTAATCTCTACTTCCGCTTGGTCTCTCTGCCACTACTAGGAAAAATCTTATACACAGAACTTTAGCAGTAGTGCTTGTTAAAAAGGGGCGCTAGTGCTAAATAGCAGTAGCGTGTGCTGGATAAGGTCGCTAGAGATACAGATTTAGTAGTAACACGCCTAGCTATAAACGCGCTGCAACTAAAATTCTCACGACTAAGCCGATAAGCTACACATAGTAGTAGCGTTCTTGCTTAAATCGCGCTACCGCTATGTCTATTGTAGTAGCGCGTTTACGTAGAAATGCGCTGCTGCTAACGAAAAGAAAATAAATCAAACAATAATTAAAAAAGTAAATGAAAATGAAAGAAATAGAAAGAGGAAAATGGAAAAATAAAACGTAAAGAAAAATAGATGATGAAGGGGAAAAAAAGAGACAGACTTAGCGGTAGCGCTTTTTGCGGAACACGCTATAGCAAACTTAGCTATCGCGTGTTTCTAGTAACGCGCTACCGTTATGTTCCACTTAAACAGCTACGGTTTCCCTCCCCCCACCCGGCCACCACTTCTCCCCCAAATCCCTCGCCCCACTTCGCCGCCGTCTCCCCGATTCGCTGTCGCCCCACTTCGCCGCCGTCTCCTGCCGGCGTGGACGCCGCCGCCCGGCAACCTCATCCTCACCGCCGCGGCCCGAGGCCGCCCTCAGCCTCATCGCCGCCGCCCGAGGCCGCCCTCGACCTCACCGCGGCGGCCCTCG
>NC_041391.1:1879381-1894188 GCF_002162155.2 Triticum dicoccoides | reverse complement strand
GCCCCTGCCTCCGTCGTCGAGCACCTCCCCGCCACCGTCTCTCCCCTCTCTGTAAGCCCCCACCACTCCTCTCTCTCTGCATTTTAGAGCAAAAATTAGTAGAGCAAAAGTTAGTTTATAGAAAAAATAGTTTAGAGCAAAAAATGTTAAGTAGTAGATGTTAGAGCAAAAATTAGTTTAGAGCAAAAATATTAGTTTAGAGCAAAAACTTTATTAGGGCAGTAGGGTTTTGCTAGGTTAATTAGGTTAGTAGTGCTGCTAGAAGTAGTGGTACAGTAGGTTAATTAGGGGAAGTTAAATGAATAACCTAAATGAAAGAAATTAGTAGTTAACTGAATTTGTTTCCTTTCATCATTATAGAGCACTAAAGTTAACTGAATTTTGTTCTATTAGTAGTTAAATGAATTATCTTCTACACTTAGTTTTTGAATTAGCTTGTGAAATTTGGACCTGTATATTTGGACATGTGGTTGCTCGTGTATATATGGACATGTGTTGCGGTGTCGAAGATGAATATTTGAACACAGTTTTCAGGGAATGAAGCCGAGTGGCCTATGTTTTGCCGGAATGTTGATTCATTTCCGTTCCGGCAAATTTCAGGTTCTCGATTTGTCCACTTTTTAGCAAAGGTCATGCCAAAATTTTCCGTGAATTTCGGCATGACTTGTGCTACAAACTAGGACATATTGAGTGCCCGGGATTTGCCGCACCGGGAAGGAGTCAACGTTCCAGGCAAAACAATAGGCCTTTTTATGTTATTATTCATTATATTAGGTCTAGATTTAATTGACTATATTTAATCATAGGAAACATGGCTAGCAACGATGAAGGACAGTGTTCTGGTGATTGCGACGACGTCTACCGGGCGGTAGACGAAATTTTGAGCCTTGCCTACGATCAACCGATGTTGTTGCTGGGCCCACCGGTGGCATCGCGGACTGAGACCGACACGTAGACAGACAGGCGCTCAGACTGAGATCGGCACTGAGACTGAGACCGGCATCGAGACCGGCGCTCAGACTGAGACCGGCGCTGCCTCAGGGAGTGGACCCGGTGTAGAACCGAAAGCAAAGAGGCAACGGCTTCCTAACAAGCTTAGGACTACTAAACTGGTGGTCACGGATGTGCACGACATCAATTTTGAGCCAAAAGCGCCCCAACAAGCGCGCGCGTGCTACGGCATTCAAATAGGCTGCATCGTACGGACAACCGCCACCATCAACGATGAGAAACTACAAAAGATAGATAATATGAGGGCCTCCCTCCTAAAGAAGTTTCACCAGATATTCTTCTTCCCAAGCCGGAATGAAAAGGATTATAAAGATCCAGATAAGGACCCGGCAATGAAGAAGATAAACAAACACACCATGACCAAGTTTAGCGACGCGTTGGTTGCCTGGAAAACAAGGGTGAAAGCAAGGATCATCGAGAAGAAGGAACCCTACTCCGAGATTGTAAAGGATAATCCGAGAATCACGGAAGATCAGTTTCAAATATTCAATGCGGCTTGCGAGGCCGAAGCTGCCAAAAAAAAGTCTAAGTACATGAAGGGGCTTCAAGAGAGGAACATTGGGAGCCACCACCTCGGAAGTCGTGGTTACGGCGGGAAGAGGTCCAAATGGGCCAAGGAGGACGCGGAAGCCGCGAGTCTGGGCATCCCAGACCCCTTGGCGGAGTTCACCGTCCCGCAGGAGCATGACGTCCTCAGGGCCCGGCACTGTTGGGACCCAGTGAAGAAGGTTTTCAAGACGAACGCGGTCACGGCGGAGTTCATTAGACTGCTGGTTAGTTTCTGATCAATTCGACTGCATGTTAGTCATATTTATAAACGATCCTTGTATCTTTTGTAGAGAGAGCAGCACAGGATTGCGGCCGAAAGCGACTCGCCATCTGAGGCGTTGGCGAGGCCCATGTGGGACACTCCATTCAACCGGGCGTTGAACATATTGAAATGAGTCCCGGTGGAGACTCGACCGTCGTAATGACGCGTGCACGGTGTCGGAGACGGCGCCACATGGAAGAAGTACTACCGTGAGACCACGGAGGAGAGAAAGGAAAGACAGAGGTTAACTGAAGAATATCGACAAGAAGGTTGAGATTGCGGTTGAGAAGAAATCAACTCAGACAGAGGCAACAGCAGTAGCTGCCACAAAACAGATGGTTGTAGATATGTCTACTTCCTTGGTTCCGGCCGTTTTCAATTGGACCAGGAAAAATCCAGGAAAAAATGCAGCGGACTTTCCCCTTGCTGACTTCTTGGCAAGCAGGTCGACTAGCGTTGCACCAGCTCCTGCTCCCGCACCGGCTCCCGCACCTTCTCCCGCACCGGCTCCGGCACCGGACGTGCTCAGCGGTGCTTCGTCTTAGGTTGAGCTTGACACCCTCACGGTATCTGTCACACTGGCCCCCTTAAATAAATGTATAATCTCCCATTTTCGTTGCCTTTTAGATGTCTCGGGTCGCAGACTTTTCTTTGCAGGCCGACGAAAACCCATGCACCATATTGTACACCATCGGCGAACAGAAGGTGGACGTGGGGAAGGCGATGATAATGAAGCCGAAGGAACCATTGTTTCGCGGCCGACCGATCCCCCCAAACGTCTTCAAGGTTTCCGTGGCCAGTGTCAAACCGGGCCATGAGAATTTGCCTCCTCTAGAACTAGTGGGGGATGACGACGAGAACCCGCTGCGGCTTGGTGATTGTTGCAATAATGGGTGGGTCGTGTTGTGGCCAAAGAGTCTGCTTCGTCTGGAGGCGGCCGGGAGCACACCAACGAGCACGCAGCCTCAGCAAGGTATGAACATCAACACCCCACCCAACCAATTTAGCGCCGGGTGCCGGATTGCGTGATAGCGGATGGGGTAAGGAAGAGGCTCCATTAGTCGCTGATGACGTCGCCATGGATGAGGATGAGGATGACGATGGCACTCAGCAGTATGTCTATACTGGCGCCTACTTAGGGTTTGAGCATCATGAGTCGGTGCCTGAATTGCCGTCTCCGGAGGTTGAACGTATTATGGACGACCTTCTGGTAGTAAAGAAGTCTAGGAAGAGATCGAGGAAAGGCAAAAAAGCTGATTCTATGATCCAGCCGCCTCAGCAGCCTCGGGTTCAAGACCGTATAGATATCCCCTGCGCGGATAAATGGCATATCCCCGGTCAACCAATCCTACCTGCAGCAGGGATAGGGGCCAGATTCGGCGATCTAAGGAGACTTCATGACGATGTGCTGCGGATAGAGAAAGGCCTCATCGCCTCGAAAGATCCAGGATACCCACTCTACGTGGTTAACGTTCCGCGGCAATTGTCATACGTTGACTTCTTCCCCGCGGATAAGTTCTTCCTTCGATTCGATTACATATTCGACATGTTTCATGTGAAGAAGCTGGATTTTACATTTGTCCGCCTTTATGCCTTGCACATGAACTACATCATCGGGGTTGAGCAGATACCTCATAGCTGTGTCACTGACCCGTACTTCCTGCACAAGAGCTTCTTGGGAGTCTGCGCAAAGCATCGTGAATACGCAAGGGACTACATCGCCAATTTCATGGTCGCCAATAAGGACAAGGAGGTGATTCTCGTGCCTTATAATCCCCTATAAGTCATCCACGCAGATATCCTTCCTTCGATTTCAATCATTCATGTGCACAGTGGAGGCTAATTAATTTCAGGTGTACTTATTTTGCGCAGCGGCAGGCGCACCGTCCTCATCATCCTCTACCCCCGATACTCCCACGCTCTTTACTTGGACTCGTCGAAGAACATTAACAAAAAGGATTACACCCACATCAAGGATGTTCTCGACAGTGCTATGTATTACTACGAAGCACGGGGTGGAGAGGTAAAGGTCAAGAAGAGAAGGGACGGCAGGCTCGCCTTCGGCCATAAGACCGACTTCTGCTGCATCCAGCAACCGAGTTATTCTCTTAATGATGGATTCTATGTCCTACACCACATGCTGTATTACAGACGGGGTCACCAGAACCTTCGCATGTCACCTACATCCGGCGATGCCCATATTCTGCAATGGGCAAAGAACGTAGGAGATATCGAGGATCATCGACTTCGTGCTGAGTTCTATCACATCCAACACGAACTTTCCCAAATCATCATGAAGGAGGTTGTCGGAAAAACTGGGATGTTCTACGAAGAAGGACAAATGTCGCGGGAAGACGTCCGAACAAGGGTAGCCTCTCAGCGTCTCGACCTGAAGCCTTTCACTAGGCTCGGGGACTATCTCCCTAACTTGGATGGATGGCACGACATGTTGGAGTGATTGTCGATATATGACAATGCATGTGTCCATTTAGTCCATAATTTCTGTATGAAGAAACTTTGAGTTATGCATGACGAAACTTTATTTGTGATGTAACTAAACCGTCCTCCTCAACTAGCGACGATCACTCTAGTTAGGGAATTTTGGGTACGATCAACTTTGTTATTTATGCTTATGATATGTTGCTTCTATTTTTGCCAAGTCTGTCTCTTTATGTTGCTCAACTATATATGTTGCATATCATCGACTCATGTGACGATGCAGGTGCATAGATCATTGATGGCGAAGAAGTGCTACGCCAGGAGCATATATACGACGAGTGGCCGTAGTGTCAGGCCCAGGTGTACCAGTTTCCGGTTTCCGAGCGACATGCAGTATAGTTAGTTTAGGTTCACGCTAATGCGAGAGAGGGATACGAACTCATGTACTCCATAGTTCCGCTCTCACTCAAAGTGATAGCTCTTCTCACGTATATCATTGTTTAGATGGATGATGATGTAGTTGGAAGTAATCGAGACTTGTAACGCTATTTTCGAGATGATGACGAGAGACCACTTTCTGTTGGATGATGACATGATTTGATGAGACTAGTTGTATGTATATGCTATGATTACATTTGTATGTGTATGATATGTGAAAGATTATTGTATAAAGCCTATTCAAATACAAAACAAATAGTATGTAGAAAAAAACTAAACAAACTAGTAGTAGCGAGGCGAACAAAGTTAGCAGTAGCGCAGCCTTACCAGTAGCGGTTGCCTTTAAAAAGCGCTGCATATATTATCAGCAGCGCTCTTCCTTAAAGCGTGCTGCTGCTATACATATATAGCAGTAGCGTGGGAGGACAGGTGCTATGGCTACACGTTAGCTATAGCGCCTTATTAGTAGCGCGACCTCCCGCGCTACTGATAGGCAAAATACCCGTGCTGCTGCTAGGGTTTTCCCTAGTAGTGTGATGCTATCTTTGACAAGATTTTCCCCCCAATCTCTACTTGATAAAAGTGGAGAAGAGCTTGCAGGTCAATGGAACGAAATTAACTGATTTTACGTTCCTCAGATTTATGGATCTTAGAAAATCGATGCTTCTTTGGTGACACAAGTATTTACCTGTTTCCACAAGGTCTCCAACACCTTAAGCATGACACCCACACTAGTAGAAAAGGGGGCAATGGCCCAGGCCTGGTCAGCCCATTAGTCTCGGTTCTGCCACGAACCGGGACCAATGGAGGTATTTGTCCCGGTTCGTGATCCCAGGGGGCCGGCCGGGGCCTCGTGGGCATTGGTCCCGGTTCGTCTGGCCCTATTGGTCCCGGTTGGTGGGACGAACCGGGACCAATGGCCTCGCTCCTGGCCCACAACCATTGGTCCCGGTTGGTGGCTTGAACCGGGACCAAAGGCCCCCCTTTATTCCCGGTTCATGCCACCAACCGGGACCAATGAGGTGCCTATATATACCCCCTCGCGTAAGAGCAGAGCACACTGCTCTGTTTTTTCTAGCCGCCGAGGGGGAGACGGCTTGGTGGTGCTATAGCTCACCTCCTATGCACACAAGGTGTTCGATGGAATGCCCGAGCCACACTACTTAAGCTTTCTCCTCTCCAAACTCGACCTCCAATCTCCATTTTCCTCAATATTTGTCTAGGTTTAACGGTCCGTCACGCCCCGTCCCCGTCTTCACCGCCGTCGATCACCCGCGCCGATCTCACCGCTAGCACCACCGTGGTGAGCCTCTTGTTCTTATCTTCTTTCTGAAAGGAAAAATATTCTTACTTGTATGTTTAGACAGATACTTGTATTATTTTCTTACTTCTATTATTGCAACTTATATAGTGCGATGGTTTTGGTATCCGCCCCCGTCGGCCCTCGTCCTGTCTATGATTCGGATGTGGTATATATTATCTTTTCATAACTATTGGTTCATTTATTGTTTATGAAAATTATGCCGACCAACGTGACATAGATTTTATTTATCTAGGAGGTTGTTGAACCGGAAATTCCAACCGACCCTATTGTCGAGAGGTTAAATTTAGTTGAAGAAGAAAACAATTTCTTGAAGGAAAAAATAAAAAACTTGAGGAGGAGAAGATGATATTGGAGTTGCATGTTGCGGATGTCGTCGATGATCACAACATAAAGATGGATGCAATGCGCTTGAAGATTAGAAAGATTAGAAAATATGCCATTCATACCGAGGCTTTGTATCATTATGTTGTTGGATCAGTTGTTACCTTGGTTGCGATTATGATCGCATTTATTTTCGCATTGAAATGTTTTACATAGTTTCAATGTATGGCTTAATTAATTTAGATGCTCTACAGAGCTTTATGTTGTTAGATGAGAACTATGTATGTACTTTGGTTTTTATGTGATGATGAACTTCTATTAATTTGGTCACTTAATTATCAATTCATGATGTTCTGTAATGATTTTTGACACACTTAATTTTATATAATGCACGCAGATGAACCGGCAATGGATGTACAGTGACAGACACACCTCCGAGTACATTAAGGGCGTGCATGATTTTCTCGAAGTGGCTGAGGCAAACAAGCAGAATGGTTTTATGTGTTGTCCATGCCCTATATGTGGGAATACGAAGTCTTACTCTGACCGGAAAATCCTTCACACCCACCTACTTTACAAGGGTTTCATGCCACACTATAATGTTTGGACGAGGCACGGAGAAATAGGGGTTATGATGGAAGACGGCGAAGAAGAAGAGTACGATGACAACTATGTGCCCCCTGAATACGGTGATGCTACTGAACATCAAGAGGAACCAGACGATGTGCACGATGATGCTGCAACGGGCGAAGCTGCAGTGGAAGGCAGAGAATGCTGTGCCTGATAAAGGATTTGAGAAGCTACTGAAAATATTGTAGAAGACGCTTCCAAAGGATAACGAATTGCCCGACAGTACATACGCAGCAAAGAAGATCGTATGCCCTCTAGGATTGGAGGTGCAGAAGATACATGCATGCCCTAATGACTGCATCCTCTACCGCGGTGCATACAAGGATCTGAATGCATGCCCGGTATGCGGTGCATTGCGGTATAAGATCAGACGAGATGACCCTGGTGATGTTGACAGCGAGCCTCCCAGGAAGAGGGTTCCTGCGAAGGTGATGTGGTATGCTCCTATAATACCACGGTTGAAACGTCTGTTCAGAAACGGAGAGCATGCCAAGTTGATGCGATGGCACAGTGAGGACCGTAAGAAAGACGGGAAGTTGAGAGCACCCGCTGACGGGTCGCAGTGGAGAAAAATCAAGAGAAAGTACTGGGATGAGTTTGCAAAGGACCCAAGGAACGTATGGTTTGCTTTAAGCGCGGATGGCATTAATCCTTTTGGGGAGCAGAGCAGCAATCACAGCACCCGGCCCGTGACTCTATGTATGTATAACCTTCCTCCTTGGATATGCATGAAGCGGAAGTTCATTATGATGCCAGTTCTCATCTATGGCCCTAAGCAACCCGGCAACGACATTGATGTGTACCTAAGGCCATTAGTTGAAGAACTTTTACAGCTGTGGAATGGAAACGGTGTACGTACGTGGGATGAGCACAAAAAGGAGGAATTTGACCTAAAGGTGTTGCTGTTCGTGACCATCAACGATTGGCCCGCTCTCAGTAACCATTCAGGACAGACAAACAAGGGATACCACGCATGCATGCACTGTTTACTTGACACTGATAGTATATACCTGGGAAGCTGCAGGAAGAATGTGTACCTGGGCCATCGTCGATTTCTTCCAACCAACCATCAATGTAGAAAGAAAGGCAAGCATTCCAAAGGCGAGGCAGATCACCGGAAGAAGACCGCCATGTGTACCAGTGATCACGTACTTGCTATGGTTAATGATTTACATGTAATCTTTGGAAAGGGTCCCGGCGGACAAGCTGTTCCGAATGACGCTGAGAATCACGCACCCATGTGGAAGAAGAAATCTATATTTTGGGACCTACCCTACTGGAAAGACCTAGAGGTCCTCTCTTCGATCGACGTGATGAACATGTGCTACCTCTTGAGCACTGCGTTGGTTTTTCCCCGAAGAGGAAGGGATGATGCAGTAAAGTAGCGTAAGTATTTCCCTCAGTTTTTGAGAACCAAGGAATCAATCCAGTAGGAGACCACGCACAAGTCCCTCGTACCTACACAAAACGATAGCAACTCGCAACCAACGCTTAGGGGTTGTCAATCCCTTCACAATCACTTACTAGAGTGAGATCTGATAGAGATAATAAATAATATTTTTGGTATTTTTGATATAGATAGATGCAAAGTAAAAAGTAAAAGGCAAAGTAAAACAGAGCAAGTAAATAAAGTGATATAGATCGATATGATGAGAATAGACCCGGGGGCCATAGGTTTCACTAGTGGCTTCTCTCAAGAGCATAAGTATTCTACGGTGGGTGAACAAATTACTGTTGAGCAATTGACAGAATTGAGCATAGTTATGAGTATACCTAGGCAATGATCATGTATATAGGCATCACGTCCAAAACAAGTAGATCGAAATGATTCTGCATCTATTACTATTACTCCACTCATCGACCGCTATCCAGCATGCATCAAGAGTATTAAGTAAAAATAGAGTAACACCGTAAGCAAGATGACATGATGTAGAGGGATAAATTCATGCAATATGATAAAAACCCCATCTTGTTATCCTCGATGGCAACAATACAATACGTGCCTTGCAACTCTTTCTGTCATTGAGTAAGGACACCACAAGATTGAACCCAAAGCTAAGCACTTCTCCCATTGCAAGAACTACCAATCTAGTTGGCCAAACCAAAAAGATAATTCGAAGAGACCTGCAAAGATAACTCAATCATACATAAAAGAATTCAGAAAAGAATCAAATATTTTCCATAGATAATACTAGATCATAAACCCACAATTCATCGGTCTCAACAAACACACCGCAAAAAAGATTACATCGAATAGATCTCCACAAGAGAGGGGGAGATCATTGTATTGAGATCCCAAAAAGAGAGAAGAAGCCATCTAGCTAAGAACTATGGACCCGAAGGTCTGAAGTAAACTACTCACACTTCATCGGAGGGGCTATGATGATGTAGAAGCCCTCCGTGATGACGCCCCCCTCCGGCGGAGCTCCGGAACAGGCCCCAAGATGGGATCTCGTGGATACAGAAAGTTGCGGCGGTGGAATTAGGTTTTTGGCTCCTGTTCTGATTGTTCGGGGATACATAGGTATATATAGGAGGAAGGAGTATGTCGGTGGAGCTCCGAGGGGCCCACGAGGTAGGAGGGCGCGCCTAGGGGGGGCCACCCTCCACCCTCGTGACTGCCTCTGGCGCTGCTTGGAGTAGGGTCCAAGTTTCCTGGATCACGTTCGGTTGGAAAATCACGATCCCGAAGGTTTCATTCCATTTGGACTCCGTTTGATATTCTGTTTCTTCGAAATACTGAAAAAGGCAAAAAACAGCAATTCTGGGCTGGGCCTCCGGTTAATAGGTTAGTCCCAAAAGTAATATAAAAGTGGAAAATAAAGCCCAATATAGTCCAAAACAGTAGACAAAGTAGCATGGAGTAATAAAAAATTATAGATACGTTGGAGAGGTATCAAGCATCCCCAAGCTTAATTCCTGCTCGTCCTCGAGTAGGTAAATGATAAAAAAGAATTTTTGATGCGGAGTGATACTTTGGCATAATTTCAATGTAAATCCTCTTAGTTGTGATATGAATATTCAGATCCAAAAGATTCAAGACAAAAGTTCATATTGACACAAAAATAATAATACTTCAAGCATACTAATCAAAGCAATCATGTCTTCTCAAAATAAGATGGCAAAAGAAAGTTCATCCCTACAAAATCATATAGTTAGGCTATGCTTCATTTTCGTCACACAAAGATGTTCCCAACTTCTATACCCCCGATGACAAGCCAAGCAATTGTTTCATACTTAAATAATCTCAAACTTTTTCAACTTTCACGCAATACATGAGCGTGAGCCATGGATATAGCAATAAAATATGATGGTGGGGATTGTGTGGAGAAGACAAAAAGGGAGAAAGTCTCACGTTGATGAGGCTAATCAACGGGCTATGGAGATGCCCATCAATTGATGTCAACACGAGGAGTAGGGATTGCCATGCAACGGATGCACTAGAGCTATGAATGCTCAACAAAAGAAAACTAGTGGGTGTGCATCCAACTTGCTTGCTCACGAAGACCTAGGGCATTTGAGGAAGCCCATTGTAGGAATATACAAGCCAAGTTCTATAAAGAAAAATTCCCACTAGTATAAAAAAACAACTTATGAGGCTCACTACATGAAGAACAAGGTGCTACTTTGAAGCACAATATATGAGACTCACTACATGAAGAACAAGGTGCTACTTTGAAGCACAAGTGTGGAAAAAGAGATAGTAGCATTGCCCTTTTTATTTTCTCTTTTTTTTGGGCCTTTCTTCTTTTTTTTATTTTTGGCCTTTCTCTCTTTTTTTTATTTGGGCAATGCTCTAATAATGATGATCATCACACTTCTATTGATTACAACACAAGGATTACAACTCAAAACTTAGAACAAGATATGACTCTATATGAATGCCTCCGGCGGTGTACCGGGATGGTGCAATGAATCAAGAGTGACATGTATGAAAAATAATGCATGGTGGCTTTGCCACAAATACGATGTCAACTACATGACCATGCAATGGCAATATGACAAAAGTAATGTATGTCATGATGATGATGATGGAAGTTGCATGGCAATATATCTCGGAATGGCTATGGAAATGCCATAATAGGTAGGTATGGTGGCTGTTTTGAGGAAGATATAAGGAGGTTTATGTGTGATAGAGCGTGTCGTATCACGGGGTTTGGATGCACCGGCGAAGTTTGCGCCAACTCTCAAGGTGAGAAAGGGCAATGCACGGTACCGAAGAGGCTAGCAAAGGTGGAAAGGTGAGAGTGCGTATAATCCATGGACTCAACATTAGTCAAAAGAACTCACATACTTACTGCAAAAATTTAGAAGTCATCAAAAATTTGAGTACTACGCGCATGATCCTAGGGGGATAGATTGGTAGGAAAAGACCATCGCTCGTCCCCGACCGCCACTCATAAGGATGCACAAGCCAGGTACACTTCATGTTTCAAATTTGTTACACAACTTTAACCATACGTGCATGCTACGGGACTTGCAAACTTCAACACAAGTATTTCTCAAATTCACAACTACTCAACTAGCACGACTTTGATATTATAACCTCCATATCTCAAAACAATTATCAATCATCAAACTTATCTTAGTATTCAATTCACTTAAAAGAAAGTTTCACATATCTTGAACACGAAGTATATTAACATTAAGCAAATTACCATGCTATTAAAGTCTCTCAAAATAATCTAAGTGAAGCATGAGAGATCAAATAGTTTCTTTAAAACAAATCAACCACCGTCCTCTAAAAGATCAAGTGAAGTACTAGAGCAAAAATTATCACGCTCAAAAGATATAAATGAAGCCTATGAGCAAAACTATCAAGCTCTAAAGATATAAGTGAAGCACAAAGAGTATTCTAACAAATTCCAATTCAAGTATGGCTCTCTCAAAAGGTGTGTACACCAAGGATAATTCTGGTAAACTAACAAGCAAAGACACAAATAATACAAGACGCTCCAAGCAAAACACATATCATGTTGGTGAATAAAAATATAGCTCCAAGTAAATTACCGATGGAAGTGGACGAAAGAGGGGATGCCTTCCGGGGCATCCCCAAGCTTTGACTTTTTGGTGTCCTTGGATTATCTTGGGGGTGGCATGGGCATCCCCAAGCTTATGCTTTTTCCACTCCTTGTTCCATAATCCATCAAAAGAATTCACCCAAAACTTGAAAACTTCACAACACAAAACTCAATAGAAATCTCGTGAGCTCCGTTAGAGAAAGAAAACAAAAGACTACTTCAAGGTACTGTAATGAACTCATTCTTTATTTATATTGGTGTTAAACCTACTGTATTCCAACTTCTCTATGCTTTATAAACTAATTTACTAGCCATAGATTCATCAAAATAAGCAAACAACACACGAAAAACAGAATCTGTCAAAAAACAGAACAGTCTGTAGCAATCTGTTACTAACGCAAACTTCTGGAACCCAAAAAATTGTACCAAAATTAGACGACCTGGAAAACTTGTTTATTGATCAGCAGCAATTCGAATCAGTATTTTATCACGTTCTGGTGATTTTTAATAATTCGGGCACTAAGCACAATGATTCTGGAAATTACAGCAAGATCAAATAACTATCATCCAAGAAGATCCAATAGGTCCAACTTGGCACAAACACTAATTAAAAGATAAAACCACATCTAAACAGAAGCTAGAGGGATTATTTATTTCTAAACAGAAGCAAAAACAAAAAACACAAAATAAAATTGGGTTGCCTCCCAACAAGCGCTATCGTTTAACGCCCCTAGCTAGGCATAAAAGCGAAGATATATCTAGGTATTGCCATTAATTTTCAGTTTTTTAGCGGAGTCATGCTCGAATCCGGGTGGTTCTTCTCGCTTCCCTTCATACTCGGAAATTTTAAGATCTAAAGAATCCAACCGCTTATTACAAAGAGAAATCAACATATTCATGCGGTGAAGATTTCCGCTAACACTTTTAAGAGGCTCAAGAGACTTTTGTAAAAAATTTGTTACTTCGCAAATCTTCTCAAACACTTGGGTTTCTTCCTAGGTAGGATGAGATCCTCCCTTTTGGGGTAGTGTTCCCACTATTCCCTCTATAATCTCATGCGCAATACTGGGATCAATCTCAATGAAATTTCCCTTGGCAATGCAATCCAAGAGTTGTCTATGCGTCATATTTAACCCAACATAAAAATTACGAAGAAGAATTTTAAAGTTCACCTCTAGGGTGCACTTACGATAAGATTCCATCATCCTATACCAAGTATCTTTTAAGTTTTCTCCTTGTCTTTTCTTGAAGTGAAGAACTTCAAACTCGGGAGACATAGGAGCGGCTAAGGAATTAGACATAACGACAAGCAAGCAAACTAACACACGAGCGAACAAACGAATGAGGAAAACGCAACGGAAAGGGAGGAGGAGATTGGCAAAGAGGGGGCAAATAAAACGGCAAGGGTGAAGTGGGGGAGAGGAAAACGAGAGGCAAATGGCAAATAATGTAATGCGAGAGGTAGGGATTGCGATGGGTACTTGGTATGGTTGACTTGCTTGCGTGAGCCTCCCCGGCAACGGCGCCAGAAATCCTTCTTGCTACCTCTTGAGCACTGCGTTGGTTTTTCCCCGAAGAGGAAGGGATGATGCAGTAAAGTAGCGTAAGTATTTCCCTTAGTTTTTGAGAACCAAGGTATCAATCCAGTAGGAGACCACACACAAGTCCCTCGTACCTACACAAAACGATAGCAACTCGCAACCAACGCTTAGGGGTTGTCAATCCCTTCACGATCACTTACGAGAGTGAGATCTGATAGAGATAATAAATAATATTTTTGGTGTTTTTTATATAGATAGATGCAAAGTAAAAAGTAAAAGGCAAATTAAAACAAAGCAAGTAAATAAAGTGATATAGATTGATATTATGAGAATAGACCCGGGGGCCATAGGTTTCACTAGTGGCTTCTCTCAAGAGCATAAGTATTCTACAGCGGGTGAACAAATTACTGTTGAGCAATTGACATAATTGAGCATAGTTATGAGTATATCTAGGCGATGATCATGTATATAGGCATCACGTCCAAAACAAGTAGATCGAAACGATTCTGCATCTACTACTATTACTCCACTCATCGACCGCTATCCAGCATGCATCTAGAGTATTAAGTAAAAACAGAGTAACACCGTAAGCAAGATGACATGATGTAGAGGGATAAATTCATGCAATATGATAAAAACCCCATCTTGTTATCCTCGATGGCAACAATACAATACGTGCCTTGCAACTCTTTTTGTCACTGAATAAGGACACCGCAAGATTGAACCCAAAGCTAAGCACTTCTCCCATTGCAAGAACTACCAATCTAGTTGGCCAAACCAAAAGATAATTCGAAGAGACTTGCAAAGATAACTCAATCATACATAAAAGAATTCAGAAAAGAATCAGATATTTTCCATAGATAATACTGGATCATAAACCCACAATTCATCGGTCTCAACAAACACACCGCAAAAAAAAGATTACGTCGAATAGATCTCCACAAGAGAGGGGAGATCATTGTATTGAGATCCAAAAATAGAGAAGAAGCCATCTAGCTAATAACTATGGACCCAAAGGTCTGAAGTAAACTACTCACACTTCATCGGAGGGGCTATGATGATGTAGAAGCCCTTCGTGATGACGGCCCTCTCCGACGGAGCTCCGGAACAGGCCCCAAGATTGGATCTCGTGGATACAGAAAGTTGCGGCGGTGGAATTAGTTTTTTGGCTCCTGTTCTGATCGTTCGGAGATACGTAGGTATATATAGGAGGAAGGAGTACGTCGGTGGAGCTCCAAGGGGCCCACGAGGTAGGGGGGCGCGCCCGGGGG
>NC_041391.1:1876027-1879308 GCF_002162155.2 Triticum dicoccoides | reverse complement strand
GGGGGGGGGGGGGTGCCCTCCACCCTCGTGACTGCCTCTGGCGCTGCTTGGAGTAGGGTCTAAGTCTCCTGGATCACGTTCGGTTGGAAAATCACGATCCCGAAGGTTTCATTCCGTTTGGACTCCGTTTCATATTCTAATTCTTCGAAATACTGAAAAAGGCAAAAAACATCAATTCTGGGCTGGGCCTCCGGTTAATAGGTTAGTCCCAAAAGTAATATAAAACAGGAAAATAAAGCCCAATATAGTTCAAAACAGTAGACAAAGTAGCATGGAGTAATCAAAAATTATAGATACGTTCGAGACGTATCAACGTGACGAAGAACCTTTGCGTGAACCTGCTAGGCTTCTTGGGCGTGTATGGAAAGACAAAAGATACACCTGAGGCACGGGAGGACCTGCAACGCTTGCATGAAAAAGAAGGCATGCCTCCGAAGCAGTATGAAGGTCCTGCCAGCTACGCTCTTATGAAAGAAGAGAAATAAATCTTCTTTGAATGCCTGCTCAGTATGAAGGTCCCGACTGGCTTCTCATCGAATATAAAGGGAATAATAAATATGCGAGAGAAAAAGTCCTGGTCTCATGACTGCCACATGATTATGACACAACTGCTTCCGGTTGCATTGAGGGGGCTTCTACCAGAAAACGTCCGATTAGCCATTGTGAAGCTATTTGGATTCCTCAATGCAATATCTCAGAAGGTGATCGATCCAGAAATCGTACCAATGCTAAGGAGTGATGTGGTGCAATGTCTTGTCAGTTTCGAGCTGGTGTTCGCACCATCCTTCTTCAATATCATGACGAACGTCCTAGTTCATCTAGTCGACGAGATTCTCATTCTGGGCCCGTATTTCTACACAATATGTTCCCCTTTGAGAGGTTCGTGGGAGTCCTAAAGAAATATGTCCATAACCGCGCTAGGCCAGAAGGAAGCATCTCCATGGGCCATCAAACAGAGGATGTCATCGGGTTTTGTGTTGACTTCATTCCTGGTCTTAAGAAGATAGGTCTCCCTAAATCGCGGTATGAGGGGAGACTAACTGGAAAAGGCACGCTTGGAAGGGACTCAATAATATGCAGGGACGGATATTCTTGGTCTCAAGCACACTACACAGTTCTACAGAACTCTACCTTGGTGATCCCGTATGTCGATGAACACAAGAATAGTCTGCGCTCCAAACACCCGGAGCAGTGCGACGACTGGATTACATGTGAACACATCAGGACTTTCAGCAGTTGGTTGGAAACACGTCTCAGAGGTGACAGCACTGTTTGTGATGAGATGTACTTGTTGTCCAGGGGACCATCTTCGACTGTAATGATTTGGAAAGGATACGAGATAAATGGGAATACATTTTACACGATTGACCAAGATCAAAAGAGCACCAACCAAAACAACAGTTTCCGCTTTGATGCAGCAACCGAGAGGGGAAAGGACACATATTATGGTTACATAGTGGACATATGGGAACTTGACTACGGAGTAGATTTTAAGGTCCCTTTGTTTAAGTGCAAATGGGTTAATCTGTCAGGAGGCGGGGTACAGGTAGACCCACAGTACGGAATGACAACAGTGGATCTTAAAAATCTTGGGTACACTGACGAACCGTTCGTCCTAGCAAATGATGTGGCACAAGTTATCTATGTGAAGGACATGTCTACCAGACGAGAAAAAGAAAATATAAGGAGGCGAATACATCACACGATGAGCCAAAGCGCCACATAGTTCTTTCAGGAAAAAGGGACATCCTGGGAGTGGAGGGCAAGACAGTAATGTCTGAAGAGTATGAAAAGTTTCCTGAAATTCCTCCCTTCAAAGTCAAGGCTGACCCAAGCATCCTGATAAACGATGAAGATTATCCATGGTTACGGCGCAATAAGCAAATGCCACAAGGGAAGAAAAAGTGAAGACTTTCTACCGCAACTATTATGATGATACCATGACAACTTTGTAACAGACGAGTATGATACCATTGTCCGTTTTGTACATGCACATGCTATGCGAACTTTTTCAAAGTTCATTTGAAAACTATGAATTTATGTCGAATTTTGTTTATAGGTGCATCTATGTTCATTAGTCCATGGCCCATGCGGCTCGCCCCTGGCCCATGACCATTAGTCCCAGTTTGTGCCACAAACCGGGACTAAAGGGTTGGTCCTCGTTGCGCTCAGAGTTTAGTCCCACCTCGCCAACCGAAGGGCGCTCACACCGGTTTATAAGCCCGTCCCTCTCTGCCTTGTTGAGCTGCTCTCAAAGTGAAAATAGATGCCCCTATACAGGGAATTTGACCTAAATTCATAGTGCATTTCTCTGAAATTCATAGAAATTGATTATGAATTTAGGTCAAATTTTCTCTATAGGTGCATCTATGTTCATTTTTTTAGTAAAGTTAATCACAAACTTGTGATTCACACAAATTTCAAAGAATTCAAATTTTAACTATTCAAATTTGAACACTAATGGCACAAATAGAAAGCTTATAATTTTTCTAAAACTAATGGCACTAACAGAAAGTTTATAATTTTGCTGACCTAAAAGAAAAAAGAATTAAAAAATAAAGCAAAAAACCAAAAGAAAATAAATAATGCAGAAAACAAAACAAAAAACTGGAAAAAAAATAAAAATAGCAACAATAAGTATTTTGTTGTAAGTAGAAACAAAATAAAATAAATAAAGCAACAAAGAAAACAAAAAAAGTGTTTTCAAATTTGAAAACTAATGGCACTAATAGAAAGTTTATTATTTTTCTAAAACTAAAAGCAAAAAGAATTAAAAAATAAAGCAAAAAACAACAAAAAATAAATAATGCAGAAAATAAAACAAAAAACTGGAAAAAAAATAAAAATAGCAACAATAAGTATTTTGTTGTAAGTAGAAACAAAATAAAATAAATAAAGCACCAACGAAAACAAAAAAAGTGTTTTCAAATTTGAAAACTAATGGCACTAACAGAAAGTTTATAATTTTTCTAAAACTAAAAGCAAAAAGAATTAAAAAATAAAGCAAAAAACAATAAAAAATAAATAATGCAGAAAACAAAACAAAATACTGGAAAAAAATAAAAATAGTGCCGCCTACTGGGCCCCCATGGCCTGAATACGACTAGAAACCCTACCATGGGCCAGGATTCAGGCCCGCACGAGGCCAAGTAGGCCCACAAGCACATGGTGACAGATTAGGCCCGAAAGCCTGCAATTGAGAGGAGCTCGAGAGGGTGGGCGCAGCAGTGCTTATAAACCACTCTCGAGCCCTCTCAACGAGCGAGGTGGGACTAAACTTT
>NC_041391.1:1875670-1875889 GCF_002162155.2 Triticum dicoccoides | reverse complement strand
CCAAATCACCCACTTCTCCCCCGACACCCCTGCTCCTCGTCGCCGTCGCCGCCCGACGCCCCTGCTCCACCTTGCCGTAGCCGCCGCCACTGACGCCGTCAGGCTGCTCGCCTCCGCCGTCGCCGCCGCCCCCTGTGAGCACAGCCCCTCCCGTCCCGCGCCCCTGCGCCCCTGTCCTGCGCCGCCGCCGCACTGCCGCCCCTGCCCTGCGCGGCTGCC
>NC_041391.1:1865981-1875386 GCF_002162155.2 Triticum dicoccoides | reverse complement strand
GGCTGCCGTGTGCCGCCCCTGTCCTGCGCGGACGCCATGCCGCTGCCCCTGCCCTGCGCTGGCGCCACGCGCCGCCCAGCTGCCACTGCCCTGTCAGGCCGGCGCCGCCCCCCCGTCCTCTCCTCTGTTTTTTCTGATTATATGTATATATGGTGTTTTTTTTCCAGATTATATGTATATGTGTGAGTATATGTATGTGTGTATATCTGTTTATATGTCCTTTTTTTAGATTTTTTTGCATTTTTATAAAAATGTATATATGTATGTATATATGTTCTCTGTGTATATATATGTTCATGTATATATGCAAAAGATAGATTTTTAGAAAAAATAGTATTTTTTTCTGTTCATAGATTTTTATTTGAACATTATTTAAAAAAACAAGCAATACTACTTCATGTATTTTTAAGAAGGAAGAAGAAGAAAAATAATGAGAGGAAAAAGGAAATAAGAAGAGGAAGAAGAGGAAACCAATACTACTTCACGAGGTGATAAGTTCTGTTACGTTCTCCGCTTAATGTTCCCTTGTACTAACAATGCAGCTGAGTATGAAGCTTTACTCAATGGTCTCCGGATGGCTAAGGAGATGAATCTCAGCCGAGTTAAATGCTTCGGTGACTCGGATTTGGTGGCTCAACAAGTATCTCACTTGGGATTCCAAGGATCCGCTCATGGCAGCCTATCGTCGTGAGGTGGATATTGTTGCAAGTCACTTTAAGGGTTATCAGGTGGATCATGTGGACAGACGGAAGAACGAAGCGACGGACGCTGTAAGCCGGCTGGGCTCTCAGCGTAAACCGGTCCCGCCTAACGTCTTTTTGGATGTTCTGCATAACCCGTCCGTCAAGCTCCCTGGTGAAGAGGATTTGGCTATTCCTGATCCGGAGGCTCAGTTGGTGGCAGCCCTGCATGTCATACCGGATTGGACAATTCCTTATCTTGCGTACATGAACCGAGGCGAGTTACCGGAGGATGAACCAGGGCGAGTTGCCAGGCAGATAGTCCGGCGATCCAAGTCCATGACCATTATCAATGGCGAGTTACATCATTGCAGCGTATCAGGAGCGTTTCAACGCTGTGTGTCCCCTGAGGAAGGTTGTGCAATTTTGCGGGAAATCCACGAAGGGGATTGTGGTCACCATGCCGGTTCAAAGTCTCTGGTGGCTAAGGTGTTTCGTCACGGTTTCTATTCGTTAACTGCTCATGCTGATGTGGAGGACCTAGTTAGACGGTGTGATGGCTGTCAGAAATTCTCAAGGCGTGCTCATATGCCGGCTCAAGAATTGAGGATGATTCCAATTACTTGGCCGTTTGCAACTTGGGGGCTGGACATGGTCGGACCTTTCAAAAGGTCCAAGGATAAGAAGACCCACCTTTTGGTGGCGGTGGACAAGTTTACAAAGTGGGTTGAAGCGGAGCCCGTTAGCAAGTGTGATGCAGCCATGGCGGTTCAATTTATAAAAAAGGTAATTTTCCGGTTTGGCTTTCCACACAGTATCATTACTGATAATGGTACCAACTTGTCCAAGGGTGCTATGAAGGAGTTTTGTGAGCGTGAGCACATCTGGCTTGATGTATCATCAGTAGCTCACCCACAGTCCAATGGCCAAGCAGAGAGGGCTAACCAAGAGATCTTACGAGGCATCAAGCCCCGGCTTATGGTTCCTTTACAACGAACCCTAGGATGTTGGGTTGAGGAGTTACCATCTGTGTTATGGAGTATCAACACCACGCCCAACAGGTCGACAGGATACATGCCGTTCTTCATGGTCTATGGAGCGGAGGCGGTCCTCCCTAGTGATATCCGTCATGATTCACCTCGTGTAGCGGCGTATGTTAAAGCGGACAACGAGGAAGCGCGGCAAAATGCTTTGGACCTGTTGGACAAAGAGCGTGACATCGCCGCAGCCCGTTCGACGATTTACCAGCAGGATCTTCATCGATATCACAGTCGCCGTGTTAGAACCAGAACCTTTCAAGAAGGATATTTGGTGCTTCGACTCATCCAAGACCAGACTGATATGCACAAGTTATCCCCACCTTGGGAGGGACCTTTCATGGTCAGCAAGAATCTGCACAACGGGTCATACTATCTGATCGACATTCGAGAGCATAAAGACTCACGCACGTCGGAAGAGGAGACCAACAGGCCCTGGAACATAGCTCATCTTCGGCCTTACTATACTTGAGCCATAGGCTCTACTCATGTACATATTATGACAATGTATATATTATGATCAATACAATAAACTGGAGCCTTAGCTAAAGCGGGGTCTCTATTATTTTTATATCATGTGTGGTTACACGGATTTCTCTTTTCTTAAAAGCGACCTCCGGTTTACCCCTTGAGTTAGCTTTTTCAAACAAGCTTTGTATCATGTCTCTAGGGGGCTTGGTCGTATCCGAACCAAGGCAACACCTTTAGACCGGCGAAAGCCACAAGATCACTTGGGGACTTGGTCATGTTTGAACCAGTCACGCCTCTTGATCGGCCTAAGGCCACAGAAACTTGGGGGCTTTGGTCGAACCCGAACCATCGCTACACCTCTTGATCGGCGTAATGCCACTGCATCATTTGGGGACCTGGCTGACTTGAACCATAGCTACACCTATTGGTGGCTTGGTCGTGTCCGATCATGGTTATGCCACTTGATCGGTTTAAACAAACCTCTTTTTTCAAATAACTCTATTTGTTTTTACTTGAGACATGTTTCTCGTTGTGTTTTTATACCAACAATTGTTACGCCGGTTTGTCTGTCGACTGATGGAACACGGTCTATGTTTTAATCCAGAGACATTTTGCCCGGTTTGATTTTCTGTTAACATCCTATTCTGGAGTAACACCGGTATTCTCTGTAAACCGGAACGGTTACTTGGTAACCCGACATTATATTCAAAGGAGCTGTTCTCCTCCAGCAGAGTGGTTTTCTTAAGCACTCCGGTTTACGATTGGTGCAGCCAACTCCATGGCCCACGATGGAAGGTATCATATATTGTTATATTTGATCATATGTTTAAATCTCAGATATTGTCTTTGATTTCATATACATCGATATTATGACCCGGCTGGGGGTACAACCACAACGGCGTTTTATGATTTTTTTTCTGCAGGTAATAGCTTATCATTGATGATTCAATGGAAGCATAAGTTGCAATAAGTATGCACGAAGGCATATCAACACCAAGTGTGGCAGCTAGTCTATTACACGGCAACATGGTGCCCAGATGAGATAATTGTTCTTCATCATAACATAAAGGAAATAGCAAATATAAACCGGATTCCGGTTTAAGCTTGGTCGCCAGCTTGCCCTGATGGTTGTGGGTCATCCTGCGCTGCTTCAGCTTCTGTTTCCCTACCCAGCCTCTTCAGCCAATTGACAAGCCAGAGGGCGCACTTCCCGGTTTATAGCTCAGAGGTCCTCTTCACTAAATTCTGTCCTGTCCTCCTTCACGCTTGGGAAACCTTGAGCCGCTTCAACAGGATCAAAATCTGGAACCCACGCTTTTGCCCGGATTAAGGCGGTTATAGCACCGGTTCTAGCAGAAGATTTCTTCAATTCTTCAATCCGCGTAGGAAGCATTGACAACCTCTTGATGGTATCCTGAATCAAGGTCGGGGCCGGGTTGTTGTGACAAGTAGTGCTGATGATCCGTTGTGCGCCTGTATACAGTTGTTCTATCAATGTGTAGGCGGCTTTCAGTTTCTTCCACACATCTGATCCCAAGTGGCCAATACGTGTCCCTGAATCATTCAGAGGGTCGGTAAACTGGCTACAATATGAGAAGACATCGTTACTGCAGAAAATGAAAATGCTTACCAAAGATAGCAGTGGTCATAGCATGCACTTGCCACTTTACGCTGGTCAGCTCATCTACCACCTGTTTGGGTGCCGCTTCAGCCTTCTCTGCCCTTTGAAGTAAAGCGGTCTTTTCAGTGGCCCAATCTGCCCGTTCCTTGCTAAAATCCTCTTTATGCTTTTCCATGACGCTTAAAGCGCTGGTTAATGCGTCTTTTGCTTTCGAGGTTTCAGTCTGTTGAGATTTCAGGATTTCTTGAAGATCAGCAACTTGGCTTTCTTTCCTGCTCAGATCGCCCTGCATACATGTCATTATTCGATTAAAGGTTATGATGCAGAATTGAAGTACCAACCACACAACAAGTTATGCCCTTGGTACTTGGGGGCTAATGCATATTTGCTTTTTATCCTACAAATTTCATAAAAGTCCCAAGATCAATACAAGTATTCAACTTGGCACTTGGGGGCTAATGTGTATTTGCTCTATCCTCTAGTGACACTGGAATTCTTAGGGTACAAAGTCCCGGTTTAGCATGGTTACGTTAAACCGGCCCTTGGGGGCTACAGTCTCAAAGAAAAGCTGTACTAAAAAGGTTCAAGTTGAAAAGTCCCGGTTTAAGTTCCTATCTTAAAACCGTCACTTGGGGGCTACTGGAGTTGACAGATTGAAGTACATAAGGAGATTCATATGGAATTTACCTCATATTTATCCTTCATCATTTTTATCAAACCGGCTTCGCAATCACGGCTGGTATAAAGCCGATTCAAGTAGCCAGAATAAAGTTCTTGGGGGTCTAGAGTGGCAAAAGTGGCTAAGTCAGTGTTCCATTTGCCTTTACCAACAGCCGCAAATTCATCCTTCACGGTGTGTTTGGACAAAGCGACAGGATTGCCCGGTTTTGTATGACCGAAGCCAGTAATAATGACATCATCATCCTTGGCTTCGCGGGTTCGCATTGGGGTCGCCGGATTGTCAGTATGTTTGGAGGGGCTTGTTGTCTTGTCAGTTTGGACATGGCTCGTGGGCTGATTAACGGGACCTGATGCATCAGCATGCACCTTGTCAGCAGCAACATCATGGTCTTGTGGTGGTGGATTAGTCATCACATCGTCGTGGATAGGTTCTTCCGGATCTATTGTTCTGGCCGGTTCAGGAGCGTCATCTTCTTCCACCGCTTTGTCCAGACGAGCTTTTTTGCTGGGCTTAGGCTTCTTCCTGAAAGAGAAAAGGTAGATGAATCCAGTAAATATGGAAAGTATTATATCAAGAAGAATTATTAGTAAAACAGCTCACCCATGCACAATCTTGAGTGGTGGGAGCTGAGTGGCTGAAGACTCACCGGAAGAAGAATGAGAAGTGCCCTAATAATCGGAGTCAGAGGGATTAAGAGGTTGACGGATACAACCCGCTTTAGGGTAAGCATTGATGAAACAATTAGAGACCTCTGAACGACGTTTCTGACCCGGACTGTTCGGCAAACCGGCGGAGGTAACTAACTGACCGCTGTGCCGGGTGGTGCGGCGAGCTTCGTGCTGTTGTGTCTTCATAAGAAAGTTTTGGTCCAAGTAAGCAAGAGGATGAGAGAATTTAACTTTCCGGTTTGCCCGACGGATTTTTAGTGAAGGGAAAGGATTTGAATCAGAAGAAAGAGTGATTACCTCTATAGTGTCAGCATGACTGGCCTCAGCTTCATCCTGACAATGATCATTGTCAATAAGGCATGAGAAAAGTAAACCAAGTAAGTCAAATTCTACCTCAAGGTCCGGGTTACCCACATCATCATCAGCTGGTGGATCGGAGGAGGCAGTGGTTCTCTTTCGATGGGCCGGTTTCTTCACAACTCTGGACTTGGGTCGGATTGTCTTCTCCGGTTTCTCCTGAGGAGTCTTTTTGCTCCAAAATGGATCATCACCCTGTTTGAAAGACGTTAACGTTAAACAGAGGGTATTTAAAGCATGGCCAGATTTCATAAAGGTATATGATATCAGGCTTACAGCCGGCGGTTTCTTCTTGGCAGAAAAAGGAGCCAGACCGGTTTGAGCGATGGCTGTCTCAGGCTCATTCAACATCTTCATAACAGCCTCAGTGACTTCATCGGCTGACAGCTGGACTTCAATGTGCCGTAGAGGGTCTTTTAAGTCTTCTGTCTATTCGCACATCAAACCGGGGCGCCGGCTTAAGGGTAGTATGCTCCAAGATATCCAGCAGCGGGCAAGGTCAACTCCGGTCAACCCATTAGCCATGAAGGCCTGGAGCTTGGATAATTGAGGAGCATATTTGCTTCTCTCCTTCGCAGTCAGTCTTTGAGGAAAGGGATGTGTATTGCTCAACCGTTCCGGACGGTAACCCGGCAAGGGATTTTCTCCTTCAGGCGAAGTATCTTTGCAGTAGAACCATGTTGCATTCCACTCTTTGGGATGGCTGTGCAGTTTGGCGTGAGGATAAGTGACTTCTTTTCTCTTTTGAATCGTCGTGCCACCTAGCTCTGTGTTGGGGCCGTCCATAAATTCTGTGAGGCGGTTTAGATGGAAACAATCTCTAAATAGTTCAACTGAGGGCTCCTCTTGAAAGAACACCTCACAGAGCACTTGGAAGTGACAGATGATGGTTACGGAGTTAGGGCCGGTATCTTGTGGACGCAGTTGGAAGTTGGCCAAGACATCCCGATAAAACTTTGAAGCGGGTGGACTGAAGCCCCGTGCCAGATGATCAGCAACAACAACAACTTCTCCATCCTTGGGCTCCGGAGAACTTTCCAGGCCAGGGACCCTCCAGTGAATGACATATTTTTCGCCCAAAGTGCCAATTTTGACTAATTTCTCTAGTTGCGTCTCGGTCACTCGTGAAGGGACCCAGTTACACTCATATACTTGCTTGGCCATGGTGCAATCTGCAAAACATTAATACGGTTCAAGAATATGTTGGAAGGATATATACTGATGCATTCATTGTTAAACCGGAAGAAGTTACCGGTAAACCGGCGTTCAGCAAAGCGGCAGTACTTAGCTAAGATCCTGGCGGTTCAGTAAGGGGCTAATGGTATATGCCGAGTCATCAATTTTTCTACAAAACTAAACCGCCCGGTCTAAAAATGATGCAGAGTCAGAACTACGGTGAAAACAGGTTTCACAGTGCTACTTAACAGTTTTGGATCTGGAGCATGTTCAGAAAAAGAAGTCAATATTCAAGATTTGGAAAGGAGCAGATGCTGAATTCATGAGCAAAGATACAGATAGATCTATGGCCCTGAGGGGCGTGCGGACAAACGGATGATAAAAATTACCGCTACATAGAACAAAGAGTTGCAGGTTTCTCTGAAGACTGCTATATGAACAGAAAAGCAACTGACGAACACTGAAGAACACAAGAACCCAAGAACAGATCTACGGGGGGAAGGAAAAAAGGCTTACCGGAGCTGAGGAAGAAAAGGAAGGCTGCCACGGTGTTCTGGTACGCTCAAGTTGATGCAGCGGCCAAGGATGGTGCCGAAGTCGACGGCGGCGGCGGAGCTCTGAAGCAGGGCAGCGCGAGGAAGAGGAAGAAGAAAGGACCAAAGGGGAAAAAGGAAATGACCCCTCGGACCTATTTATAAGGCAAGGGACATGTATCAGGCACGAAAATTGAGGAGTCGTGGGCTTGGAAGCGGAGCTGCCGCCTCGATTTTCGTGGATCTATTAAACAAAAGATACCATGGATAACTTTATGACAGGTGACGTCATGCCATTTCATGACGATCAGAGAAGATGACATCACGGCGGTTCAACAGATTATACAAGATGCAGAAGATGAAGTTTTCTATTGGCTAAGGATTGACATGAACCTGTTCAAATCAATCTGGGGCCTAATGTTGGGGATATTACCACTAAGGGTAAACCGGCCAGGACAGGCCGGATTAACTTCATCAGTAGTTGAACATATTAAAGCCCAAGTAGGCAGTAGAGGGCTTATGGCCCATAGCCGGTTCATACCTGTAATTGTAAACCGGCATCAGCATGTAACTTGTATTGTAAGTTAGGAATAGTAGAGACCGAGCCGGATACATCTGTGAACCGGCATCGGGACTCTGTAAACCGACGGGTGTCACCCATGTATATAAGGGGACGACCCCGCGGTGGTTTAAGACAGACAACCACAACTAGAGACTTAGGCGAAGCTTGTTTGCTCCCTAGTCCTCGAAACCCCATCAATTCCATCACAACTAGACGTAGGCTTTTACCTTCATCGAAGGGGCCGAACTAGTATAAATTCTCGTGTCCTTGTGTCCGCTTTAACCCCTTCAAGTTAACCCGTAGCGATGGCTCCATGACTAAGTCCTTTCACGAGGACATCTGCCATGACAAACCCACGACATGAGGAGTACTTTGTATGTGAGAGTTAAAAAGGAGCATGACCTCGTTGGAATTGAACTGTTGCCTATTCCATTTGAGGAGTTCTATCAGTTTTTCAATCAATTGGCCCTTGATAAAGCAATGGTCACCTGCTACTGTCTGTAAGTAGTACTACTTCTGTCATTAAGTCTCTCTATATAACTCAGCTCTTTCATTGCATGTATTTATAATTATCCTCACTATATTATGCAGATTGAAGATCGCCGAATTGAAGAAAAGACAAGTGGGTGATATTCGGTTCATTAACAGAAATCTCATAGATGCAACTGAGGTTAAATATCATGCCAAAAATACCGAGGCCAACTTGCAACAATCGTTGGTAATAAATGAACACAAATATAATACTCTTTCCTTACAACTTCAGGTGAGTGTTACTGTCTTCTAGAATATTCGGTTTCCCTTATTAGTCCAGGTTATAGTAATGTAATATTGATGAGTTATGCATGCGTGCGCAGCTACCACTATATTCTCCTAGAGATTAAGCTTTAGCAGGAAGTAGTAACTGTCTTAGACTCCAAACGAAAAAATCCGGAGGAGTATGCAGACATGACTGAAATGCTCGAGAAGTAAGTTAAATCGATCATTATCCACCATATCAGCAACTTTGTTCATTTCTGATATCAAGTAATTGTTTTCTTTGTATGGCATGGTTTGGAGAAAATTCACCAAAAAAGCTCCGGGACTGCCGAAGAAGCTGCAATTTAGACACCCGAAGGTAAGTACTATAGTAGCATATTCCACGCATCTCCTAGTGATTCAAGCGCTAGTTTCATCAATACCATTTGGCATTCTTGCTTATCAGTTTGATTGACCTCTATTTCTTGTAAAGTGGTTGTGGAAGGAACAAGGGAATGATTTCTATGGATACTACATTTGCGAGTCCATCCGCCACACGACCTGTGAGCGGGGCTACTCTGACAAACGATATGAAGTGCATAAATAACAATATTCACAATTTTATTTTATTACCATCATTTGTGTTGCGTTTCATTCATATATATATATATATATATATATATATATATATATATGTATTGACCCCCTTCTTAAAATTAGATGTTTCGGATGCGGGATGAACTCCTAGCACCAGATCGCATGCGAGCAATTCAAGAGGAATTGGCGGCATTCTTTCTTGACCACGTGATCGCTGAAGACGGAGAATACTATGTGGACCACGCGTCTGTATGTTAGGAGATTATATTTGTAAAAGATAATTATT
>NC_041391.1:1804424-1865416 GCF_002162155.2 Triticum dicoccoides | reverse complement strand
ACCCAAGCCACAGAAATGCTGACGCGTGGATGCCTATTGGTCCCGGTTGGTGCCACCAACCGGGACCAAAGGCCCTCCTGCCTGGGCTCGGCGCATAGGCCACGTGCAGGCCCATCTGTACCGGTTCTGGACTAAACCGGGACTAAAGGGCTAGGGCATTAGTACCGACCCTTTAGTCCCAGTTCAGGAACCGGGACTAAAGGCCCTTACCAACCGGGACAATAGGCCCTTTTTCTACTAGTGCACCGTTATGGCGTCCCCCATAGCATCATCACTGATAATGGCATGAACTTCACGGCCGACGAGGTCAAACTCTGGGGCAAAAACATGGGCATCAAGCTCGACTACGCTTCGGTCTATCACCCTCAAACTAACGGTCAAGTCGAGCGAGCAAATGGCCTAATCATGAGCGGCATTAAACCCAGACTAGTGCGGTCCCTCAAGGAATCTAATACGCACTGGGTAGAGGAGCTCGACTTCGTACTCTGGGGGCTACAGACCACGCCAAATCGCACTACCGGATTCACACCATTTTTTATGGTGTACGGCGCCGAGGCAGTTTTGCCCTGCGACATAATTCATGACTCACCTCGCGTGCACATGTACGAAGAAAGAGAAGCTGAGCTCGATCGGCAGGACAGTTTGGACGCCTTGGAGGAGGAGCGCGACGTGGCAAAAGCTCGTTCCGCATTCTATCAACAGCAGGCTCGAAGATACCAAAGCAGAGAAGTACGGGCCAAAGCTTACAATGTTGGCGAACTAGTTCTACGCCTGCCGGACAATAAAAAGGACAAACTCAAGCCCAAATGGGAGGGTCCCTTCATCATCGACCAATTCCTAACCGGCGGAGCGTACCGTCTGTGGAACGCATCGGATAACCGACTTGAGCCGAACCCATGGAACGCAGCCCGTCTCCGAAGATTCTACACCTAGCGCCGGACTCTGAGTTCGTCTCCTTCCTCTGTCTATATTTTATACTTTAACTGCCTTTTATTTCTCTCCTTCTCCCTCCTTATTTATGAAGCTGTTGGAGGCTCGTTTGCGCACTGTTCACACACACTTGACGCGTTATCCGTGCTCGGTATACTTTAACAGAAGCTTATTCGTACGGGCTTTATGTCCACCACATGTGTCACACTTCCACATGTACCTTTTATTCACCATTATATGCATCAATATGACTTAAGTTTTGGCCAAGCTGGGTTGCCTGGCTCCTGTGCTTACCCCTACGTTCCCGATTGTTCGGCTAGGTGGTAAAGGGAGCACCTCTGCGATTGTTACCGCCGGGTCAGCCGGACATGTACCTCAGACTGGGTGAAGCCGAAAGCTAGCGTTCTTAAGGGAATATCCGGTCGGTGAACTAAAAGACGATTTCTTACTTATTCATTTATCTGCCCCCAGATGTTTTTCTGCTTTTTTCGCAGTCCGGACATGCACTTTATGGCATGCCTCCCAGGGAAAGGAACCCCTAACGGAACTATTCTCCCTGGAAGATGTTTCTTACTAACCATGTAATATAACATAACTAGTTGGGCACTTGTCTGATAAAGCACTCTTGACCCCTACGTCTGGTCTCCACGCATGCCCCGGTTCTTACATAACCGCGAGGGTATTCAGACACACTCCAGACTGTTGGGTCCCGAGGTTGAAGCGAAAAGGTCCGCTACGACAAACGATCTACAATCCGGCTAGAAGGCATTTTACATGTCATTTTAAATTACATAGTCAAATTGACTGATTGTATTCCTCTTCAATACCATCTAATAGGCTGTCTAGTTTACAGTCCTTCTAGGAATACTTTGCGGCCAACTCTACTTGGCCGTACACTAAGCTCACAGGGATCTCTTTCCCATCAGGCCCCACAGGTCCGACCTCGGCCATGTGGTTTGGGTCAGCCTTCGTGTACCGCGTCTTCACCATGGCCCAGGCCTCCCTGGCACCTTGACGGCAGGCCGATATCTTCCATAGCCGGAAGCGCCGCCGTGCTCCCTGAAGCCTCTCTCCAAGCTCTCCAAGGCCTTCGGGTAGGGAGATGGATGGCCACAAGGCCTGGGCGACGCCTCTCATCACCTGCCGAACTCGTTCGTGAAGTTGCAGCAGCTCGGGAAGTAGGTCACCCGTTGAACCGGGCATTTCCTCTGCAGGACGACCTGTGAGCATACCTACAGACATATTTCTGTTAGTCGACTTCCTCGCCGAACTCTTTTTTTTGAAAAGTTTGCTCAATCACTTACTATAAATGCCGTGACGAAGCCGCCGATTCTCTTTAACGGAGTCAGACAGCTGGGCTCGAACATCCTTTAGTTCCTCACCCAGCTGGGTGTTGGCATCTTGGAGATTATTTTTCTCTTGCCCCACCCTTGTAAGCACATTCTTGCCGGCCTTTAACCGACGCAGGAGCTGTTGCTTGTCCGGATCTAGTCCGTCGCCATCTGCAATATTATTGTCAGACTTATACACATGCCGCACTTCACAAACTACTTATCTTTCAAAGTATATATTACCGGAGGGGGTCTCTGTGGCTCCCCCTGTGGCGGCTAGTGTGGCCTCAAGCTGGGCCTTGCACTCTTCAAGCTCCTGGGACAGTCGGGTATTCTTTTCCGTAAGATCCTGCATAACAAATGATCCTTAAATCAGTTCTTCTAACTATTTTAAGTCTTGGGGGCTACTGACATATATAACTGTAAAATTTCCTCACCCGTATGTCCTTTACATACTGCTCCGTGGCTCTGGCTAGACCATCTTGAGTGGCACGGAGGTGCGCATCTCCCGAATTGAAGGCATTCAATGCCTCTTGGGAGAAACATGCGTCACGAAGAACTGTCCGGCGGCGCCTGTGATTCATGGCACTCTCCACCTCGGAGTTGGTGGAGGACAATCTGTCGGCATCCTCTGTCGGAGGAGCATCCGACGCACGCCTCGTGTTTACCTCCGCTTCCAGACCCGGTGTTGGAGCCTGGCTGGCGGAGGCTCGATTGGCCATCTCTCCGGACACAGTCCGGCGAGCGCTCTTTTTCCTGAAAGGAGCACCAGCGTTAATATACCTTCCCGGAATCAATCCCAGGAATATGGTGACACGCCTTACCATTGCGGCGGCGTTTCAATCCGGATCAGACTTCTTTTTAGCATGCGTGGCCGTGCTGCCCCTTGTTGGCTAGCCGCCGCGGGCTCGGCCTCCCGCCTCGAAGGCACCCCCTGCGAAACACCATTGGTATATGGTGATCATAAATAAGCACGGATGGGTCATTATCAAAGTATTGGGGCTTCGGTCTCAGTTACTTGTGAGGCTGGAAGTATTCCGGGGTAATCGGCCGTAATGGCAACCAAGGCATTATCGATGCTTAGTTGGTGAAATACCCCAGCAATCAGCTCCACCAATATGTCCGGATTCTCTTGGGAGGCCGGATCGAGGAACCGTTCTGGATCCTCGGGTTGCGGAGGCGGGCTGTTTATATCTTTTACGGCCAGGCGCAGTTCCTGCATCGAAATCCCAAAATGAGATATCTAACCATGGGAGTACGGATCGGATGTGCAAAAAAGGAAATGTCCGCTTACCCAGCTTCGAGGATTGTTCATAGAAAATCCGTTCAATGGACTGACGCAGAGAAAATCCTCCTCTTCCCCCTTGTACAGCGTGGACAAGATCTTCACCAGATCGCCGACCGATCCCGGCTCCGTACGGCCGTGACGGGTGGCATCGTCCTCCCCGTTGAAATCCCACATGGGGTGGCCCCTATACTGGAGCGGCTGCACCCCCCGCATAATGCATGTGGCCATGACACCGATCATGGTCAGTCCGAAATGAGCTAGCAACCTTATTCGGCTCATCAGGTAAAGGACGTCCCTGTCATTTTCCCTCTAGGGGCTCCGTGGACGCCAACTCAGTCGTTTCTTCAAGGGAGCATTACTGAACTCCGGGAGGCCGATCCGAACGGGATCCGGTAGCGGGGCGTCTTCTATATAAAACCATTCCGAAGGCCAGTCTTCGGACGCCTTCTTCGGGGTTCCGGATAGATATCCGGTCCGGGCGATGCGCCATAGCTCGGCTCCGCCCACTTGATATATTGACCCCTCATGAGAACGGGGTACGAGGCATAATAATCTCTTCCACAGCGCAAAATGAGCCTCGACGCCCAAGAACAGTTCGCAAAGGGCCACGAAGCCCGTGATGTGCAGAATGGAAGCAGGCGTAAGGTGGTGCAGCTGGAGGCCGTAGAACTCCAGGAGCCCCCGGAGAAACGGATGTATTGGAAATCCGAGTCCTCTTATCAGATAAGAGACAAAGCATACCCGCTCTCCTTTGGAAGGATCGGGGACGCTCTCCGCTTGCTTTCCGCTCTTATAGGTGGCGAGTCCAGTTCGAACCGGAACCATGAAGGCTGGGGGAAGAAGTCCCTTGGTTTGGAGCGTCACTAGCTTGCTATGCGGGACTGAGCATCTCTCCCAATCCCCAGGCTGGGGGCTGGGAGCGCGAGAGGAGGAGCCGCGTTGGCTGTCCATGATGGAATGGATTTTTTGTCAGAGGCGCTCCGATGAAAGCTTGCGGAGGGGGGTTGGTGTGATTCGGATCTAGATCCTCGTCTCTTTTTATAGGCGGCTCATTTGCGCAGCTAGGGGGAAAGTGTAAAAATACCCTGGCTTTTCGCATTCGTTCGACATGTGGAAGATGGCCATTATTGGGCGTGGAAGCCAAGGAGCGCAGCATTTATCAGAAGCCGGACACTATTTGACAAGTATATGGAATTTGGAGAAGAACCCGCCTTGCAATGCCGAAGACAATCTATGCGCCGGACTCATCGTCATTGAAGCCTGGTTCGGGGGCTACTGAGGGAGTCCCGGATTAGGGGGTGTCCGGATAGCCGAACTATCACCTTAGGCCGGACTCCTGGACTATGAAGATACAAGATTGAAGACTTCGTCCCGTGTCCGGATGCGACTTTCCTTGGCGTGGAAGGCAAGCTTGGCGATACGGATATGTAGATCTCCTACCATTGTAACCGACTCTGTGTAACCCTAACCCTCCTCGGTGCCTATATAAACCGGAGGGTTTTAGTTCGTAGGACGGACAACAATCATACCATAGGTTAGCTTATAGGGTTTAGCCTCTTTGATCTCGTGGTAGATCTACTCTTGTACTACCCATATCATCAATATTAATCAAGGAGGAGTAGGGTTTTACCTCCATCGAGAGGGCCCGAACCTGGGTAAAAACATCGTGTCCCTTGTCTCGTGTTACCATCTGCCTAGACGCACAGTTCGGGACCCCCTACCTGAGATCCGCCGGTTTTGACACCATTGGTCGCGTTTGTCACAGTAGGTCGCGTTTTCTGTCATGCATGTACATCCATGACGATTTTATGACAGAATCAAGATAGTCATACCTGTGCTGTCGTAGAACTGTTCCATGACATTACCAAAATTATCACCACGGAAATGTCCACTTCCATGACGATAAATCGCGCGTCACAGAAGTGCTTTCGTCAAGGGTGACCGACACGTGGCATCCACCCTAACGGAACGTCGTTAAGCTATCGGGTCGGGTTTTCGATCCGATAACCCATTAACAGCCCCGACCAATGGGGATTTTCCACCTGTAAAATCATCATTGGCTGGAGGAAACACGTGTCGGCTCATCGTTGGGACAGACGTCATCCACTCATTGGACGGAAGGCGCCTATGATACGTCGACATGTGGCACGGCCCAACAGAGGCCCATTCCTGTGAAAAGGCCGGCCCAGTAAAAATTAGCAGGCCACCCCATATAAGGCCTACTTGTGTCTGGTCCATTTAAGCCCACGGCCCATACGAGATGTGCCAATTCGGCCCGTCAACGGCCCGTTAAAGATTTGACACCATTGCAGCCCATCGTCAGTTCGAGCCCGTTAACAGCCCGCTATATATTTGGGCTCAATATCGGCACGATGAGATTTCGGCCTGTTAACGGCCCATTTAATGGATGGGCCAATTTTCAGGATGTACATCTTTCGGCCTTTTAGCGACCCATTTAAATGTTGGGCTAGTTTACGGCCCGGTGTGTCTTTCAGCCTGTTGACGGCCCATAAATCTAATGGGCCATTTGTTGTCGGACCTGAGTTTCGGCCTTTTAGCGGCCCATTTAAGTGTTGGGCCAATTTTTTGGCCCGGTGTCACTTTCAGCCTGCTGACGGCCCATAAATCAGTTGGGCCATTTGTAGTTGGACCTGAGTTTTGGCCTTTTAGCGACCCATTTAAGTGTTGGGCCAATTCCCGGCCCTGTGTGCCTTTCAGCCTGTTAACGGACCATAAATGAGTTGGGAAATTTGTAGTCGGACCTTAGTTTTGGCCTTTTAACGACCCGTGCCCTTCATGGTCCAATACCAGCCCGGTTTCTCTTTCGGCCTCCTAAAGGCCCACAACACAGTTGCGCCATTTACAATAGGTCCGGACTTTCGGCCTCTTAGCGGCCCATGGTCTTCATGGTCCAGTACAAGCCCGCTGTCTCTTTCGGCCTGCTAAAGGCCTACAGTATAGTTGGGCCATATGTAGCCCAAACTTAGTAACGGCCTGTTAACGGCCCGTGAAGAACACTGGTGCCACCTGTTGCCCGCTTCGATGTTGGCCTGTTAACGACACGGGAGGTAAGAGGGCCGACCTTTAACTTTCGGCCTAGTAACGGCCCATTAACTTAATGGGCCCACTAAAGTTCGTACATGTCTTTAGGCCAAATTAGATAATTTGAACCCATTACGATGAGCAATTATGCACAGGACCAAAACCGATCATGCAAAGGTACGACATACAGGGAATAACGTTGCACATCCAGCATATACTACAGGAAATTACATCCACAGGGCAATCAAAGATTGATGCTAGTGCAAATAAAAGAGCAGAACCTAACCATCTACAACGTCACAATCTGCAACCTCAGCACAGATGATGCCCATAAGCATGTGGGCAAGTTCTTTCTGCTTTGCTACACTGTCTCTAAAAACATTGATCAGTTGTTGTGTCGCACGACTCTGCACCTCTGATTCATCCACCATTTCCATCATTGCTTCAGCAATTAATTGGTTCACAAACATACATTTATTCTGTTGCATTCGGGACAGAGGATACTGAACAGATTCAGATGGCGATTTTGGCAGGCTTGTATTATTCATAGTGGAGAGTGTCTCGACCACTGCATCATAACATAAATTAGGACGGGAACCAAACAGATTAATCATGAGTTATTGCCATATTACCTGGCCTAGATTTACTGGAAAGAAACAATGGGGTTGCCTTGCTGTTTTTAGAATTTTTCTTCTTATCTTCAGTAGCCTGCACAAAATTAACACACTAGCATTGCTATCATTGGCCAAGTCATATAATAGGAAAGCAACATTGACACAACGAACTTCTGGGCAACTAGCCTACACCAAATTAACACAATATGGCATAGCTATCATCAGCCAGGTAAGGTAGTACGAAAGCAACATTGACACAATGAATGAATGGGCAACAAGAGAAGCACTACAATTCAGTAATGTGCGTGATATGAGATAGTACACTCATGCAGCTCAGGATGCAAAACTACCAGGCAGTTTTCCTTACAAAAATCAACATTGTGGCCTTTAATCATACATTTTGCCACAACTAAATTTAGATCAGATAAAGGTTGGATTCACGATGATCAACAAAATACATGCTGATGTAAAAATATAGTGATATACAATAGGTACTTACATCTACATTGGAGCACAGAGAATTCCTGCAAGAATCTTTCCTCATAAATGATACCATTGCAGAAATTCTTCTATCTGTTAAGCTTATTTTCTAAAAGAGAGATGGGTAAGAAACATGTAGAAAATTTGATCAGCATGCTATAAAATTTCATGACGCAAGGATACGCACACGCTTCTTAGAATTGAGTTGAGATATTTTTGCTGGACTGGAATCTGCTTATTATCTCCTGGTTCTTTGGCCACTGGAATCTGCTTATTATCAGTAGGAGTTGGGTTTCTCTGTGCTGGAGCAGTATCTATAAAAACTGGAGTTGGTTTATTATCTCCTGGCGTTTGGATCTTTTGCAAAGGCCTTGTTTGTAACCCTTCAGATTCTAACATAGTCGTCTTCCCCTTGCATGCCTTGTATAGAAGAATGCTGCTTTAACTATAAAACATGCGACAACAGAGAGATGGAATAGGTACTGAAGAATAGAAAGGCATGACATATTGACATGTATTCCCTCCATCCGGAAAAAATGGATGGGTCTAGGCGTATTTCAGTTCTAGATACATCCTTTTTTATCCATTTCGGCAACATGTAATCCGGACGGAGGGAGTATGGTGTAAGAGCTAGGGATACGACAGGACAACACAGCAAAAAAAAACTAGTTGAATGTAAAACTATATGCTAGCGGAATACGTATAGAAATAACTAAGGCAACATACACGTGTATGATTGGGAAAATAAGATGGCATTTCAACAGAGCACTAGAACAACACTTCAATGTAAAAAAAACATGGTATGGTAGACAGATGAAGTACATACTGATGAATAACAATGCATAAGATATTCAGAAGCATGATGTCCAAATTAAGCAGATGGCATTGCGATAGAGTAGAATGACTGTACTTGAATTTGAAAACATGTTATCATGAATGGAATAGGTACTGAAAAACAGGAAGGCATGACATAATTACATGCATGATCAGCATGCTAAGCACATGGCATTACAACAGAGTAGATACACTCCAGGACATTATATGCATGTTGTACCCATATCACAGGCCAAGTTAGAGCAAGGACCTTGTGGGGTGAAGAGGATTCATCATCTTTCTGCAAGTCTTCTGAAGAACTGCCTTTACATGTTCCATCATATTGGGTATCATTGACATCAAGTTTATTGGCCTTTACATTGCTCCGTGAGGTTCTTGTGGATATATCAGTGTGTGCAATTATATCTGACATGCATGGAAGACAACTAGTAGTTAGATTTATGTAAATGAGTGCCTATAGGAGACGACATAAATAGTAGGACTGGGGTTAACTAGCAGCAACATGTCTCATAAACTAAAGGGAGAACACAGATGAAAGCTACAGAATATGTATCGTTTGTACTCGAGATTAACTAGATGGCACACAAAAGTATTAAAGAACAACATAGGTAATACTAGAAGTGGTATAATACTATAATCACCAGCCTATGGGATAGCATTGGCTGATGGATGATAACTATGGAACAACCTTACCTAAATAACAAGTATCTTAACTGAACTATGGAACAACGTGAATTCCTGAACAAGACCCGTAAGAGATCAGCATGAATATACAATGAAATGTGTTGATCTATTTTCCGTGCTTAGATGAATAACAAAGCCATAAATGTTGCACACAAGTAAGATGAGGGTACAACCTATCTAGCTGCCATCCATAGGAGTGGGCATCATGTGCTGACTTGTCGATGGCCCTGCAGTTGTTGTGGCTGTCCATGTCGGGCACGCGCATTCGATGCAAGGAACTGTTGAGTGGGGACTGTAGCTCCCTTCTGGTGTATGCTTCTCTTGTTGGAGCAGCTGCGGTGAGTCGGAAGACGGTGTGTCTGAAGATGCAGATAACGCATAATTTTAAGAATGACATATCTCTTTGATCCGAAGAAATACACTAAGAGATGAACAGCAAGGCACGAGAGTGGTCAGACGTCTGTTGACTAAAGACTAAATTGGGGTCACACGATTTTATTTTATTTTGGTACTTTCCGATCTACGCCGGATGGCTTGATGGCTGTCTTGTGCCTCCTGGCTGACACTGTTCGGAATCTTCCCCGAAGAGCCAGCGACCAACGGCAAAGCAACCTACCTCCGCCGTCCATGGCCCCGGCCGAAACCCCGCTCCCCGCCCCACCGCACTGCCATGGTTGCGCCGCCCCCGGGCCAATCCACAAATACTCCCCGTCATCCAGATCCGGCGGTGGCAGTACCTTCAACCCACACAACTCTAAAAGATAGCCATCTAAGCGCTGCTTCCGCGGTGAACTTGCGGCCCCGCACCCTTACGTTAGACACCAGCAAACCGGCAGCCTAGGAGCTCCGCCGCCTCGAGGGGTGCTGCTTCCCATTGGGAATCGATTGGGCCAGAAAAAAAATTCAGACAACTAACGCCTAAATAAAGTGATTTCAGATGAGGATGCGACCTATCTCGCGGCATGGTGAAGTAGGCAGGTCCAGCTGCCGAGTCGGTGAGGCCTGCGCGGTTACGGTGGCGACCGGCGGCAGGGAAAGAGCGATGTCGCCAGGGTCGACGGCTACGCGGAAGCAGCACCAGGACTCTGGACGGATCCGAAGTTGGAGCCGCTTCGGTGCTGTGAACAACGGTGGGGGTGAATCGGCTCCGGTACGGTTCACGCAGCCGTCATCGAGGCAGCACCGGCAGCACGGAGGAAGAGGCACACGGCCCAGTGCACGGTGGCAATTGGACAGCGTCTCCGGCATTAGGGAGGAGGGCGGCTGTGAAATTGGTGCGGTGGGGGGCGCATGGAGGTGGGGCTGAGGTTTCGCGGCTCGGGAGAAGGGAGCTTCCCGGGGAGATGGTGATTTGGCACCCATGAGGTATGAATGGGGGCGGGCGGGGGGGAATTGGGAAGGGAGTGGAACCATGTCTTACAGACGCATTTGTCTGAAATGTGAGGGGGAGTTATAGTTTTACCCTTGCCTATAGGCTTCTTGGCTTGGGTCTGTGTACCGAGGGTCGGGGATACTAGAGTAACTTTGCTTCTCCCCAAATAGTGGGCGGGAGTGATTTCGGGCGAGGAGGGCGTGTTTTGAACTATAGTGGGCGCGAGCGATTTCGGGCGAGGAGAGCGTGTTTTGAAATAGTGGGCGCGAGCTATTTCGGGAGAGGAGAGCGTGTTTTGCCAACCATGGTTTATGAATTATTCGGCACATGTCATTTCGGCCGAGGAGAAGGCGCGCTTGGATAAAGTTATGAACCTACCCTCGATGTAGAACGGGCCAATTGATGCGTGTCCCACATAGGACAGTAATTTCGCGTCTCCCATTTATTTGCTCGGGCGAATTCCACCGAGCAGAGAGGATGTTTAACGGTTCGTTCAAATTTTGGGAGAACGAGCATCCACGTCTACCTTACCAAGTCGATTCAAATCAAATTTTGAAATATTAGCTTGCCACTTCTTTTATAGATGGAGAGATAATGCTCGGGAGTAATGTGTTTTTACATGCTCGTTGCTAGCGATTTACTATATGACAAATAGTGGACCCACTCAAAAATGCGAATCAAACCCAAAATGAAATATCTCGATTCAATGAACTAGCTCGTCCAGTAGGTCAAAATAGTGAACTAAATCCAAAATTGAACACCTCAATCGAGTAGCATGTTGTACAATGTTATAGTACTCCATGAACATGTTGAAAGTCAAATTAATTAACTTGTTTGATATACACATATATTCGTTCATGTGTGGATTGCAGACAACATGTTCTCCAATTTAAATATTTGAATGCAAGTTTATATCGAAACATGGTTTATATCAGTATTTGATGCATAAAACGTGCTCCCCCTGTCCCGGACTCCTGTTCTCTCTCTCTCTCACTCTCTCGCCAACAATCTTCAATTCTATCGCACGCATCCGACACAAAAGCCTTGTTGGTCCCTCTCCCTTTCTCTCTCTCTCTCTCTCTCTCTCTCTCTCTCTCTCTCTCTTTGTGTGTGTGTGTGGGAGGGGTCTTTCTAGTTCGCATTCATATATACACCATCTATAGGTCTCTCTCACACACTATGTATGATACTCTAGCTAGTCCAAGCTAGATATCTTGGGTGCACTCATCGTACGCACACAAATTCCTTCGCTCTTTGCCCGTAACTCTCTCACGCACCACTATGTCGTCTCGGACCTCTTCCCCCCTCAATCAAACTCTCCATCCACCTGGGTCACACATACACATGCATATCTCACTCGCACTAGATAGGCCCATCTAAAACTCTATCTCTCTCCCTCGTTCTCTGTCCATCTCACACGCACACACACACACAATCTCATGCCCAGCTAGCCAAGTATGATGGTCTCTCACTCAATTATAGGCACACGCAGTCCCCCCTATATGTATATGACTAGCTAATCTTAGTCTCCATCACAAACATGTGCATGGTCTATCTCAATTTCTCTCGGGGCATCTTTCTATCGCACACGCACTCCCTCGATCTCCCACCCATATAGTCCCATCACGATCTCGAGGGGATCTCTCTATCACAAACACACTCTCTCTCCCTCCTCATGCATCCATGCCATCCATGTGTCCCTCTCGACCTTTTTTCCTTGTTGGCCAGACCTCTATTGGACATGTGCTACAGGGGTGTCTCTCTCCGTTGCAAACAATCACACACTAGCTATCTTCATGTATCTCCTCACCTCGCTTTTCCATCTCGGAAATGCATGCGTGATATGTTCACATAAGAAACGAAAAAATACACTCTCTCTCTAATTTATCGTTTGTTGTCACTTTCTCTTTCACACACATACTCTTTTTGCACACTTACTCATTCTCCTTCACACACACTTGATCTGTCTCGACTGAGGCACTCTCCTCCGTCCATAGCACACAGATTTATTGAAAAGTCAAACATCACAAAATTTGACCACGTGCGTGGAGAAAAAGAATTACATATAGTACGGGAAACATATACCATTAGATTCACCATGAGATGTAGTTTTGTATGATGTATCTTTGGTATTGTAGATATAAGTAACATTTGCGTAAACCTGATCAAAGTTTCCAAAGTTTGACTTCTAAAAAATTTACATGCACTGCATTATCGAGCGGATGGAATATCTCTTTCCCCCTCTCAGCTATCTGACGCACCACTCAGCCTTATCGGGGCTCCTCAATCTCTCTCAAACTTTATTGGTCAGTTTGGTTCGTGACCTGACCCTCATGCCTTGATGTCCGGTACTGCCTGGTGTGGACGTGAGATGTAAAACATTTCTGCCTGGCCAGGCTTGTGTGGTGCTGGAGCGTTTGGTTCATGCCTGGGCCAGGCAAAGCATCAACGTCCCATCAATCAATCCATGCATAAATTATTTAATGCTAATATCCATCCATGTTGCTGTTAGCCTCGTGGCCGCACGACCAGGCACGGCCAGGCGTTCGAAATCGGTCGCTTGGGCCAGGCTACTTGCAGTGTCTGGAGTTCAGCCAGGCTAATTAAAGTGCAAGGGAACCCAGCCCAGGCGGGCTTTCTTTTTCACAGGGTAGCAACCAAACAAACGTGCATGAAATCCAACCACAACCCCAGGCCACGCAAAAGATGCTCACGACGCAAGCCAAACTGGCCTTATATCTCCCTGGTTCACACATACACATGTCTCGCTCGCGCTATACATATAGACCCATCCAACACTCTCCGCCCTTGTTCTCTCTCCATGTGACACGCACCCCCCTAAGTACCATAATCCCTCACTCCATCATAGGCTCTGTTTGGATCCATGGGTTAGAGTTAGTTTGGGTTAGTTTGGAGTCAACTAACCCAAAAAGATCAAAACAGGAGGGTTAGTTTAGGTTAGATGCATCTGACCCATCAAAAAAAACTAACCCATCCAAGAGGTGCTTATTTCGGTTAGTTCTTCTCGGGACCACTAATAAACACTTTTTTCTCTCGCTCTGCCCGCAGCATATCCCTCCCCACTTCCTTGAAACTTCTCGTCCTCTCCCTCCCTCCCTCTCGCACCGCCCGTGAAGGTGCCTCGCCATATCCGCGCTCCATCTAACTCTGCCATCCAAACACCTCTTTACTTAGAGTTAGTTCAGGGTTAGTTCAGGGTTAGAATCTAACTCTAACCACTAACTGAGTTAGAGTATCCAAATAGGGCCATAGGCGCAAGCACTCCCCCCCTCCTAAGTATGATTATCTCTTACTAGCCATCAGGAACACACGTATTGTCTCCTTCCATCCATACGTGTATCTCGATATCTCTCGGGGCATCTTCTATCGCGCACACACCTTGTCACTCGATCTCCCACCCATGTAGTCCCATCACGATCTCCAGGGGATCTCTCTATGATAAAAATACACTCTCTCCTCCCCATGTCTGCATTTTCTCCGTACGTCTCTCTCAACCTCTCTCCCTTGTTTGTCAGACCCCTCTTGGCCACGTGCTAGGGGTCTTCATCTCTCGGTTCCAAACAACCACACACTATCTCCTCACCTTGCCTCCGTTGTCGAAGATGCATGTGTGATATGTTTGCATAAGACACGCACGCCTTTTCTCCACTTTCATCGTGTGTTGTCCATGTCTCTTTCACACACGCACACACACTTTTTTCACTCTCTCTCTCTCTCTCTCTCTCTCCCTCTCTCGTTTGGGACTCTGTCACGTCCATAAGCATATGGATGTTTTGAAAAGCCAAACCTCAGAAAAGTTTGACCAGGTATATGTGGAGAAAAACATTTACATATGGAACGATCATTAGATTCATCACAACATGTACTTACTTCATACTATCATTTATCGCTGGTATTGCAGATATAAGTAGTTTCTTTATAAACTTGGTCAAAGTTTCAAAAGTTTGACTTCAAAAAAAATATTGTAACTACATTATCGAACGGAGGGAGTAGCTCTTTCTCTCTCTCTCTCTCTCTCTCTCTCTCTCTCTCTCTCTGCTATCTCTCACGGGCCTCCCGTCTCACTTGAACTCTCTATACCGATGGATTATACGCTCACTGTGTCAGTGTATAGCTCCGTATATTGTTTAGTTCACCGGTCAACCAATCCACATGCTGCGTTGTCAGCTCGTGTTCTGTATTTTGGTGTGCTGGCCCTTGTGGCAGTGGGTGAAAATAAGTAAACTAGAGGGCAAACTTCTTGCGCGCGAAGGACGCACTCGCGCACAATTCACCACTGCGCGGCGGCATGCACAAAAGGACGCACTCGCGCACACCCAGCACACAACACACACCAGCACACGTGTACACCAGCATCGCCGCCAGTTGAGATGGACGGCAAGGCAGCCAACAAGCGGAGGCCGCTCGAGCCAAAACCGCATCCGGCGAGCCTGGACTTCATCAGCAGCCTCCCCGATGACATGCTGCTCGTCATCATCGGCCTCCTCCCCACCAAATCTGCCGCGCGGACCGCCCTGCTCTCCCGGTGGTGGCGGCCCCTCTGGCGCTGCATCCCCCTCAATCTCACCGTCGACAGCTGCCTCTGCGGCGGGGATTGCAAACGCATGGCCGCAGTCTCCAAGATCCTTCCATCGCACCCTGGGCCAGCCAGATGCCTTAACATCCGCATGTTCAGTACCAACTGCAAGGTCCAACCCAAGTTCGACGAGTGGTTCTTATCCCCCGCCCTAGATCAGCTCGAGGAGCTCATCTTTGAAGCTGGACGATGTCGCTCTCTACCACCTTCCGCGCTCCGCCTCACGCCAACGCTGCACCGCGCCGGCTTCAGCTCCTGCTATCTTCCCCAGATTAATGCCGTGCACGCCCTTCTTCTCCCTCAACTCAAGCAGCTCGACCTCTTCGACGTTGTCATCTCGAAGAAGGCTATGGAGCACCTGCTCCGCAGCTGTACTGCGCTCGAGTACCTTCGTCTTGAGCCGATCCACGGGTTCATTAGCCTCCTCATCGCCTCGACGAATCTCCGATGGATTTATGTGTCTTGCTGGCCCCGCAACAAGACATCAATTGGGAAGAGATCATTCCAGATGTTCCATGTTATGGTCATTGAGAATGCGCCTTTCCTTAAGAGATTGCTTGTATCGGATCTAGAAGGTCCAACAAAAATCAGGGTCATTGACGCGCCGAAATTGACAGCGTTGGTGTACTCGTCTGCCAAATTCTCCGAATTCTTTGTTGGATCCATAATCGTTCAGGTACAACACTCATCTTCTTCTCCGTCTTCTTGAAATTCACATTTTTAAATTTCTTCTTGATGTATTTATGACCATCTTCCAGAAAATGATTCCGACAAGCTTGACCCAGTCCATGCGCACAGTGAAGATCTTAGCACTAAAATCTATCGGCCCCAATCTGGATTCCTTACATGCTTTCCATGCACGGAGAAGCTACTCATCGAGGTGAAACTTCCTTCCTATTAGTAAACGGTAATCACAACGTAGCTCAATTTTTTCGTAATTTTCCCAAATTACGATGACAAGTGTAGTGTTCAAAACTACATCTACGCACTGCACCGAAAGAAATGTTTTTAGTATTTTTTCTCACGTGATCACCTGCATCATTTTTATGTTGTACTACTATAGTAGCATAGGCTAGTCATAGTGGAAAGTAACTTAGACTACTCCAGTAACTCTATGGTTACCCTAAGGGCAAGTACTACCTCTGTCCTGGTTTACTCTGCCAATTTTGTAGTATCAAAATTTGACCATAGATTTAACTGACAAAATGTTAATGCATGTCACTAAGAACTATATCGTTGGATTCGTATTTGAACATAATTCCAAATGGTGTAATTTTTAGTGACATGCATTGCCATTTTCTTAGCTAAATCTATGGTCAAAATTTTATACTAAATACAAGGTAGTATTCCCTCCGTCCCAAAATCCTTGTCTTACATTTGATTAGATACGGATGTATCTAACACTAAAATGTAACCAGATACATCCGTATTTAGACAGATTTAAGACAAGAATTTTGGGATGGAGGGAGTACAAAAGTGGGCTATGTAGGCCAAAACACGTACCAAATTCACTTGTGATGCATTTGGCATCGATGCCCCTCCAATGCTCACCTGGTGCCCCAATATGGATCACCTACTTTGCTCCGGTGCCAAATTAACTCACGCAATGAAAAAACACTGCGTGGGGGGAGAGAGAGAGGACCGATGCAATAAAAAAACACTTGTTTGGGAGAGTGAGAGGCAGGTGTAGTTGGTTTGATTGATTTTTTTATACATGTGGGTCTGTGTGCACAGCGGTGCCAACTCTCTCACATCACGACAGCGGTGCCAAAATCTTTGGATTTGACATCGATGCGTATTATGTGGCATACTTTTGCGAAATATGGCATCGGCCACATAGTGGAAGGCAACAAATGCCCAAGCTCTTCGCGTGCTCCTAGTTAAATGTGAGGAAACAGAAAGATAAGAGAGAGAGAGAGAGAGAGTGAAAAAATATCACTAGCCAGCCAACCCTATCGTATGAGTGAATGATATTGGTACCTCTTGATGACACGACAATCTTATGCAGCTAGCTGCTCTAATATGTTCTGTTTTTTGCAGATAAAAAAAGACCCGAAAGTGAAAAATGTGCTGCACTATCACAATCTCATCGAATGCCTTGATCTCCATCTTACAGAAATTGATCTGATCGACTACCGAGGCAGCACATCTGAGATAAATTTGGCCAGGTTCTTTGTTCTGGAGGCAAGTGTGCTCAAGGTAATGAGGTTTGGCGTTCTCTAGCGCAACAATGACTGGCGTGCTGATCACCGCAAGCGTCTAAGCCTAAATGACAAAGTCTCCGCAAAAGCTGAATTTGTTTTTGAAACATCAAGTGGCCACAGACTCGAAAACTTATTTGCCCATTAGTGACTTGTCATGGCGGTGGATTTTAGTTTGTACGATAAAGCTGCATCCACCTAAAGTAACGAAAGTTTTTACGTAAACTTCCTTGTAATTCCCTCTTCCTAGGTGCAGCATTACTCCTAACATTTGTAATATCAGTTTGAAACTTGTAATATTGCCGTGTCCTATTCCTGCATTTTCAAAATCCTGCGAGTCAAACAGGTCTGAGTTGGTGATGATGTTGTGCCTCCCATCTTTCACCAATAGCCGTCGGATCTAGATCTGACGCATACAAACCAAGCTTCTCCATTTTTGCAAAAAGATGCCTGCACTTGTTCCCTATTTACAAACAACTCCTTGTCTCTCAGAATCAGCCTTATCTCCTCCCCACCACATCTAGAAGGCCGTGGAAAAATCTAGCGTGATGGCCGCTGCCGGAGCAATCCACCCCCAATCTTGGTGTTCCGTGCAATGCACGGGCATCTACGCATGGAAAATTATGTCGAACAGGGCTAGTTGTAATCAGGCTAGCTCTACAGCCATGATGATAGTGACTGTAGACGGTGAGGCTGACTATGGTATGCCGAACACAGCGCCTATACTCAGGTGTCATCTCCGGCGCAGGGTCTTGTCACTTCACTGTGAGGAGCAGCACATAATAATTTGACCAACGGGTAGTACAGTGCTAGTACACCTAGGAGTACTACATTGGTAGTACTACTACTAGTACTAGTAGCACCACCGTCTGGATTTAGGAGTACTACCACATCCATCTGGATTTTAGTATTTGACTAGCAATATCTAGTCATGCATGTCACAAAAAATGTACTACTCCCTCTGTAAATAAATACATGGTGTTTTATTCCTATCGGCGAGAGAACTTAATGTTTTTTTGCTAACTAGAGTACTAACAGGATTACATGCAATGAACTAAACACGGCATGTCATGTTTGGTAGTCTCAAGTCATTGAAAGCAAGCACGGCCCATATCTCTCATTGGTTGATATGTCACGAAATAAGAAACAAGGAGGGAGTTAATGCATCGTGCCTAAGTGTTTTGGGATTATTTGGTTTTCGTAATGTGAATTACACAACATTTTTGTTTACATGCATTAACATTTTATTAGTTAAATCAAACGTCAAAACTTGGCGCAAAATGCAAAGGGGACCAATAAACCAGTAAACATCAAACTTCTCTCGTTTGGCCCCAACTAGAGGTCCGGTGAGATGACTATACTGCACCGGCACGGAGGGGGCGCAGCTTCATTGACTTACGGCAACTGCCTTTGGGTGAATGACACGTGGGCCCAGGGGGTGGCTGGCCCACATATCATACAGCCAAAGGCAGGTGCTGTAGAGGGCCGAGGAGTAGTACGAAATCCTGCGCACCTACGCACGCTAACTAAGGGCAAGAGTGATCACTCGAATCGCAAGATCAGTTGACTACTACCTCCGTCCTGGTTTATTAGTCTCCTTTGTAATTTGTGCTAAATTTTGACCAAAGATTTAACTAACAAAATGTTGATGCATGTCAACAAAAATTATATTTCTGGATTCATATTTTAACATAGTTTTCAGTGATATAATTTTTAGTAACATGCATAAACATTTTGTTAGTTATATCTGTGGTCAAAATTTGACACGGATTACAATGGGGACCAATAAACCAGGACGGAGGTAGTAGAAGCTAAGCTAGACCCATGGAGGCGATGAGCGCGAGCATCAGCCGGCTGTGCCAGATGGTCCACGACGCTAGCCTGCGGCCCGGCAATGAGGAACGTCTCTAGGTAGTATTGCTTGAGGCCGCTAGGGCGAGGGGCCGCTTGGACGATTGCTTCGTCTCCTTGTTCGACGAGGTCCTTGTCGATTTCCTCGACAAGTTCACCGTCGTCAAGAAGCTCGCGGGCGACTTTGACGTAAGCCTCCAGCAGACGCGCCCAGGATCTGCGATGCCCGCCACCCTCAACGGCCACTATGGTAACAACCTCTTCGACGCACTGGTGGCCCTACGATTGCCCGCCGTCGCGCCGGAGAATGTCCACCTCGAGGTCGCGCTCGCCGCGCAGCGGCTGGCGCAGGAAGACACCATCGACATAATCACCCACGTCTACGCGCATGCAAGAGGAGGACAATAGGACGCTGGCCTTCTTGGAGTGCAGGGCAACCTTGGACGGCATTGTTCAGAAGCACGTTGAGCTCGCCGCCAACGCCGCTGCTCCTCACACGTCGGTTGGTGACCCGGCGCACTAGGGCGTGAGGATGTCGTTGATGGATTCGTATGTTTGTTTATCTTTCCGTCAAATCCATGTAGTAGTATATGATACTCCCTCCGTACGAAAATACTCGTCATAAAAATGGATAAAGAGGGATGTATGTAGAACTAAAATAGGTCTAGATACATCCCCTTTTATTCATTTTGATGACAAGTATTTCCGGACGCAGGGAGTACTACAGTAATTATCTTACATTTTGCATCAACTTCATAATTTTCGTACATACTCCATGCATGAACGGCGCCAGAACCAAACTTCTCATTACTCTAGGAAAATTCGTTATTTTCTATCTATCGATCGCGCCTTGGAGCAGAACTAAATTTTACAAGTTACGAGTTCAAAAGGAAAAGCCTGCCGTGTTCGCGTCGCACCCCCACACGGTTGGTCTGGCACGCCGCTCAAGCGGGAATGCATGTGGTGTTGCATTTTCACTTACAAGTGGGACCGTAGTTGAGGAAACCGACTATCGGCAAACCCCCACCCCGCCCACCGCGCGATGGCTGAGAAAACAGGAGGGAGAAGGGATGGCTGTAGCACGGACTCCAAGAAAATTGGTGTCGGATGGGACTCGTGTGGGTGGCGTGTGCCATACTGCTAGACGTGAATGCTAGTTATGGCCCATGCAACCCCACTATATCGAGCCTATATCAAGGTACGTAGAACAAATTTCCTGCAGTCCATGCTCAGCACTCCTGTATCTCTCTTCTCAGCCAGCCAGCGGACGCGCAGAGCCCAACGTCTGTTTACTCACATGCGGTCCCACATGTCAGTGAAAACGCAAGCGGACCCACTGAACCTGCACATCTTTCACCTCGACGTGCTGGTGATGAAAAACAAATCCAAGAAAGATGTTCGGTGGCCGCTTTTGGAGTTACTCAAGAGTGGTAAGATTCTATTTACAGTTTAACCCAAGATGCACATCTCGTGGCTTCAACTAACACTCTATTTTCTTTCATGACATGACCTGGATGCTAGATGTCCCACGTGTCGGCAAAAGGAGGAAGAACCCGACCAAATCTTCGGTTGTGCTGTCGGATTAGACTAGTTGTGCTAACTTAAATTTTTTATTGTGTACTCCCTCCGTTCCAAAATACTTGACTTCCATTTTTCCAAAAATGGATGTACCTATATACTAAAACATGTCTAGATACATATATATTTTGACAAATAGAAGGCATGTATTGTGCAACGGAGGGAGTAGAATGGATGCAAGTTTTTGTATTGGGAAGAAGAGTACATCCATATATTGATAGAGCGCAATTTAGTAGATGTTCTATCACTTTTAGCTAGCACAGAGGCTATACATGAGATTAGTGCACTTGTTGATACTCCTACTTGGTATGTGTGTTGCTGCTTAGACGCAGAGAAAAACGGACCGGAGGGAGTACTAGAATAGAGGCTAGACATGAGACTAGATGCGAGGAAGCAACGTCTACTTCTTTACACTCGAAGAAGAAAGAAGCACGCAAGATCAAGCCTCTGCAGATCAACAATGAATGCATCGAGAAGGCACTAATCCAACTTACAGGAGTAGTAAAATGTATTCTTGTTGTTCTTGTTTTCTTTGGTCTTGCTTTTCTAGTCAAAATTATCATTGGAGTTCGTGCAAAACGGAGGTCCGTTTGGGGTCATGCGTTGTAGTTGGCCTTACAAGTGGGACCGCAGTTAAGGAAACCGACTATCGGCAAACCCCCACCTCGCCCGCCGCGCGATGGCTGAGTTAGAGAAACGATGAGGTTGAAGAGATTGCTCTAGCATGGACTCCAAGAAATATGGTGTCAGATCGAAGTTGTGCTGGTGGCGTGTGCCGTACTCCTGGACGTGAATGCTTGTTCTGACCCATGCCACCCTACTACTCCTACTACTTACTATATAGTACTACTACTAGTATCAAGGATTCGAGGTGCTGGATACGTAGTACAATATGGCTACAGTAAAAACACCCGCACGACGCGTAAAGCATGTGAAGCTAGTACAAATAGTGTACTACTATTGTTGATTGGCCTCATCCGATAACCTGTTGCAATGCACGTACAATTATGTATTCGAAAAATATTTTTTTGCCTCGTCGCACCACTCACTCACAGAAGCAACTCGAAAGCCATTCATAAATTTAGTAAGTTTATCACAGGCATATCATTTTATTACATACAACAGGTCATCAACCCACATCGACAACGAGGATACATTATAAATATTAAAGCTTTCACCACACAACAAATAACAAGCAATGAAATGAACTTCAACTCAACCATTCCTCGGCATTGGAAACACTTGCTTTGAACCACAAGTGATTCTCTGGGACGGGCCATCCGTTGTCGATCTGGAGACCAACGCAGGACTGATCATCCAGGCTAAAGCGGCCTACTATATGAGTACCAGGGTAGGGAACCACCCAAATTTCCGAGGTATAGAGACAGTTGCTTCTCATAAATGGTAGTAACATTGTGTCAACAGCAGTTGGATCGCCTTTCACCATCATTGGATAGTTTTGTCCAAGGAAGAGCGAGTTTTCCCCAAGACTATCAATTCTCTACCAGGGAGAAGGAGTTGGCGCTAGCACACTAGTATCCATCCCGAATACCATGCAACGGGTATTGGAATAGGTCCGGAGAGTGCGACCATGGGAGACTACACCTGCTTCCTTAGCAGTAACATCATCAGTGGGCTGTACACACATGAGAAGAGGTGATCCATCGGAATTAGTTGCCAGGCGCCAAATAGTATATGGGCGCTGTTCGTCCTCATGCTCGTGATCATCACCATCATCATCTCCCCCTTGATTATAAAAATCTTAGAGTATAGGTGGTGGAATGTTCACAGGCCCTTGGAAACACAAGAAGAAGGTTAATTAGTAAGGCTGACCATAGTGGGGGTAACATAAGTAGTGTCATGCACTTGGGACTCGCAAACATGCTTATGTGGCAGGCAATTAAGGAAGAGAGAGATGGTTATAGTAACATAGGTAGATACCGTAACATAATAAATGTGATGCTACTATGTGTCATGCATGGCAATAAATGAGACCACCTATGATACTAATCTAAGATACTATGCACTAAAGGGAAACTTGCTAACCCGCATGCATGTGGATGAAACAATTATAATTACGGTGGAAGACAAACGTACCGAAACAACGAGGATGCCATGCAAAAACAGTGCCACGAGTGGTGGCAGCAAACACAAGGCCCTCATATTGAATTGCATCACAGTGCTCATCCGTGTACAGAAACTGATTTTTGAGCAATATCCATCCTGTCAAACCACTGAGGACGGCAACAAGCTTGTCGAAGATAACAACAACTTCATAGTTGTTGTAATTCCAAGAGCGGTTGGGGACTCGAGAAATTGCTATCTTCCGTAGAAGACAGTCACCATGATTGTATTTGAACGTTCGTACAATACTGGTGTGCTCAACCTCTGGGCAGTCTGCTGAGATTTTTGGAAGTGGAACCCGGTCACGAGTGTACACATTCACAAGTTCCCACTCGCAGTTGGACCCAATATAAACAACCCAATCTCCATTTGCGCCTGCCCAAGCCTTGCCCTCAAGCGATGGCATCTTAACATCATACGTATCATTATCAAGTGGCATCAACTTGCACAGGGTGAGGCCTCCGTCGTGACGGCGCCAGTCATCAGGCTCACGGCGAAGAAGATAGGGGAGATCAAACCGCTCCTTGACTCGTGGGTTCCTTGTAATGATGTTATTAGTTGAGTCGAGAATGGGCTTGAATGAACCTGCCATGCTAGCCGAGGTGATGACGTCGCACCAATCAATGAGTTCCTCCACCACGTCATCTTTCAGATTGGGGCAAGAATAACGGGGTCGTTTCTGTCCTGTTCCCTCCATGGAGAAGACGATCGAACAATGGTAGAAGAAAGGGTGAAGGGCTGAAGGAAAATGGAGGAGAGAGAGAGGAAGAGCGTGCGACAGCAGTTCCAAATCGAGAGGGAAAGGCGAAGAGTCGGTGGACAGTTGCCAGTTTGCCATGGTCCATGAAGGGGCCCCCCGGCCTACACGTCGGTTCGGAAATACTCCTACTACTCGCCGTTGTCTCACTCATATCCGGACCACATGTCAACGAAACATGGTGTGTAATTTCTCGTGCAAAATGCGATCTGGCCGCGTTGGCCCGAGGTGCCGCATTAGTTATCGACCTTTGTTTTTCTAATGGCGTGCCGTTCAGTTTTGAAGCACGACTAACTGGTACTGTACGCAGAGAAAATATAAACTACTCTACCACTACTCCACCTCCAGTATTAGTAGTATAAAGAATATATATAGGCTGGAGCTTCAGCGCTTTCTTGCCAAGGGCTGCCCACTTGCTTCTCACACTACCACCCTCTCTCCAGATCTAAAAAAGACAGCCCCTCTCTCCCTCCTCACCGGTGGTCACAGACCTGCCGGGGAAGAAAAGGACGTGTAGCATTGACGCACTCGTCGTCGGCGAGCGAGGTCATGCATTGACGACAAGGCCATCCTCTCAGACCTAGCGCCCGCGCGGGATGGCCTCAGTCCCCAAGCTCGCTGCAGTAGTGTGTGCGGAGGACGACGACCACGAGCGAAGCCACTTCCCGCCGACCCTCAGGTATGCTACCTCTTTTCGAACCATACCCTTGTTCTATTGCCCCATCTGGCACGTCGTTGCATGTGGATATTTCTCCACTCCACCATCTTCCCAATTTGCTATCCTCTGCGCTGCTGGCCACGCAGACGAAAACCATAATTTGCACTATTAAAGGAAACCCTACTTCATGCATACTAATGCATGTCTCGGTTGAATAAGGAAAGGAAAGGAGACTGTACTGCCAAGAGAGTAGGCATCGAACCCGCATCTAGGTTGAAAAGGGGAAAATCAGTAGCTAAGGAACAAGTTGCTTGAAGAAGGGTAGACAGGCATGACAACGCAATAGAGAATGACCAGGTCGATCGGTTTGTTGTCCTCACATAGGAAAAAGGTGGCTAAAGAGAACAAAAATGGGACGTAATCCACATATGCTGCCTGGATATTTGTTGCTCTGGGCAACCATACCTCCCTCACCACTCTGCGTCCGTGGAGGTACATCGTACTGGTGCGCCCACTGTCCAAATGGGCCTCCCATGCTCTTATTGCCACTTTTTTTGCTGTTAGTATAACGCCAGTAGTCAAGTCAAGCAATGCTACTGCTAAAGTGATGCCACATTTAACTAATGCCGCTCTCAGTCTAATGCCACAGATAAATTTAAGCAGTTCCATTTAATGTCACTGGATCATTTCAGGGTTAGCTATTGATTGTGGATGTATTAAAGATTTTTCAGCTAAGGCATTCTAATGATGTTGCACAACCAGTATACCAACGATGAAACTTGTTACTACCTTCAGATTTTTGCACTATTAATGCTTATAGATTACATACCTCACTTTCATGAGATAAGTTAATTTTTTTGTACAGTGTCACCAAAATGCCAAGGCGCTGATGTCATTTTATTTTGGTTAAACTGCACAGACAATTATGAAGACAAGAGGAAAGGTCAAGAGTGGGCACCTCCTCCGCCGGCTGTTCTCTTTATTCGTTTGATCAAGTTTTTATGTTTGATCGATTATCAAGATTGGGATAGCAATTTTTAAGGTCCCCCCGAGTTCGAAATGATATTTACCTTAGAGGTACATGGTTTGCAATTTTTTATACTGTCATTAGTTAATAATGCTAGTTACCTTCAGACTTCTGTATTTGGTTTAATGCTCATGCACAACTAGTATACCAATGCTGAAACTTGTTACCTTTACATTTTGTATTGTTAATTCTTATAGAAACCTTCCAGTGCTAGAGTTTATTGAAATCTGTTCAGTAAAACCATTGTACTATACCCTGTAATAAACTAACTACTCTACTATTGCACTAGCCACTGGATTAGTGTATATTTTAGTATTCGAATGGTGTTGCATTAGCGTATGGACATAAATAAAGTGTGGCAAGCTTTCCCAGATATGTGCTGAAGAAAACTACTACCTTTTTTTTCTAAATACTAGACGTTTGGGTACTTTAAATTGAACCGCGAACGTCTTATATTAATGAACAGAGGGTGTAGAGTTCACTCAAATTATCCCGGTAAAGCTAGTTACACCTTTGTTAAAATTAATGTTCATTCTGTTATCACAGGAGGTCTGTATGTTTGTCTCTAATGCATGTGTACTACATACCCGACATCATGATGTAATGTTAAGTCATTTCCTTCTGTACAGTGTCACTAAATTGTCAAGGCGGTGATGGCATTTTATTTTAGTAGAACTACACAAAATATTCTTAAAAGAAGAGGAAAGGTCAGGAATGGCTCAGTTTTTCAGAAAAAACTATGTATGCCTTCCTGACATCAGCTGTTGTTGCTTTATTTATTCCTTCAAACAGGTGGTTAGAAACAGTCTTGCTACCTTTTCCCATTATGAAATTGGAATGCTTATATTTGTGAGTCTATGCTTCAACTAGTGCCACTTTTATAGTAATCACACTTTCAATATCTATGCAAACAGGGATGCTCGATTTTAGTGGAGCTGCACAAAAAGTCCAATTGGTTCAACATTAGGAGCATGTTTTTTTCCAAACCTTTATATCCAATTGATGGCAGTATGAGCTGTTCATTACGAAGGTACATGGTTTGCTACTATCTTGCTACTCTTTTTGTACTGTCATTAGATAGTAATACTAGTGGTTTGCATGTGAATTTATTGGCAGGGTGGACCTACATTGGAGGTGCAGGACAGGATTCAATGATTGGATGCTCAATTTCAGTTGTATCGATTTCTCCTCTTCCATCACTGCGAACATGGTGTGGTATATGTTTACTAGATGCTTGATATTTGTGGAGACAGAGATGTCTGCCCATTGCTATTTGGCAAACAAACAAAGTGTCCGCAATTTTGGTTGAACTGCACAAGAGAATAGTATAGTCACTGCATGCAGTTCCATTTGAAAATAGACACAAAGATTGGATAGTCACTTCATGGACTGCAGAAAAGTAGTACTATACTATTTACTGGCCAACACTAGGTGCTTCATTGCTTTGGTCTGATTATACAATGGGCATCATTTTCACTAAGTTAAAGTTTGTATAACGAAAATAGTCTCGCGGTGTGATCGAGAGAAGACCAAATCATATTGCAGTGGATGTTCCTCCATCATGTGTGGTTCATTCTCATGGTTCCAGCTGTTGGTGAAACCACTTACGTTTGCAAGAGGAATTGTAGACTTCACAAACAAATTTGTCTTTCAGTCTGTACTAAATGTTGGCCAAGAGAAGCATCCAGATTAGTAGGAAGAACAGATATTTTTTCTAAATCTTTGCTTTTGGAGCTACATATTTGTATATGATCTGTGAATCATTGAGATGCATTAACATGTTGATCTTATGTATGTGAATCGTACTAGCTAGTTTTAGTTGCGACGCAAGATCCGAAGTGGCTGATCTTTGATTTCGGAGCTACATATTTGTATATGATCTATGAATCATTGAGATGCATTAACAGTTACTTATTTCTGTTCGCTCAGTGTTTACAAGTTACTGATCGATCACTAGCTAGCCTACAAATGCGCTCTTGGCAGTTTTATTTGCGACGCAAGATGCGAAGTGGCATTTTTTTGAATAAAAATGCCTACCTCTGAAGAAACTGACAAGCTACACTATCGATCCTACACGAATAAAAATGCCTACCTCTGAAGAAACTGACAAGCTACACTATCGATCCTACACGGATAAATAGCGGATCACGCACGTACTACCTCCTTTCCGGTTTGTAGGGCTCATTTCAAGAAACGATCTACTCGATCCTACACGAATAAATAGCGGATCACACATGTACTAGTACCTCCTTTCCGATTTGCAGGGCTTAATTCAAACCTCTCACCAACCAAGGTACTCCCTCCGTCCGGCTTTCTTAGTCCCGTGAGCAAAGCAGCAAGACCAAGGCATGGCAATAATTAACGGCATGTAGAAGTTTAAGCCTAATTAATTCCAACGATTTAAGTGGCTGCATGCATGCCCTCGGCTGCGACTCGTTGCATGCTGCTTCGTGTACTGCCTGCGAGCGATTCTGAGTGCCTGCATGCAGCCGGCCGTAATTAAGGCAGCTAACTGATGCGAAAAAAGATATGCTTTAATTGTTGCGGGCTTTTTAAATCTGTGAAATCATTATTGACAAGGAGGGAGATGATTCGAGTGCACTCATTTGACCGCCATGCCGGTGTGCGACCCAGACGGGACGGGACGGCACAGTAATATATAATTTCAGTTTCCCTAGTTTTCCACGGCAAACTGGCGCGCTAAGCCATTATGCATTGAATTACGATGACCGTCGCACTACCTTCCCCCTATAAGTACTGTTTCCCGGCCTTCTCCAGTGCCACCGTGACCCAACTCGCCATATCCTCATAAGCCGCCACCGGCCCGGCGTCGCTCGCCACGTCCGCATTGCCCCCGCCCACGTCCGCCGGAACTAGTGTTTGGTTTTTCACCGGAAGGCAGACGGAGGGAGGAGGCATTCTATCTGTCTTTAGATGGCATTGCGCAGATTGAGGAGTTGTTGGAGCACGACCGGATGGCGGAGGACCAGGAGTTGTTGGAGCGCGACCGCCTGGCGGAGGAGCAGCGTATCGCCGATTTGCGCCGCCAGTGGGACAAGGAGCAGCAGCGCATCGACGCTCTGAGTCACGAGCAAAGCGCCCGCAACTAGGCCGACTACGTGGAGGCCGGCGCCCGGCAAATAGCCCTGGAGGCTATCGGGCACGCACACGTTCGGGACGCCGATTTTTACTACCAGCTCGTCAAGTGGGTTTCCCGCTTGGAAGCCGAAGCTTCGATGGACCACGCCGGCATGGAAAGGGCCAACGCGCGCGAGCAACGCGCCCTATCGCACCTCTGGCATGTCCAAGGCGAGGCGCAGGACGCCGGTGCTGGCGTTTAGTGTGTACCGCCGGCATCGTCTAGTTAGCTAAGAGTAAGTTAGTACTTGTCTAGTGGGAGTAGATAGTTAACTTGGCTATGATGGTTGTCAACATGAAAGTTCAGTACTCTATATGTGGATCAAACCTGTTTCTTTGCTCTGAATGTTGAACTTTCCATTTGAACGTATGGAATGGGCTCTTATTTTTTTAAATGGGTTGTATTTGTCCTCCACGGGTTTAAAGGCTGACTTGTGGGCTTAGCAAGTTAACGCGTACACAATCAGGAGATGATTGTACGTGAAGAGGATGACAGCAGGGACCCACCAAGGTCATGGCAGTACGCAAGCAAGTGCCTCCTTATTTCAAGCCAATAAAAAAATGGCTCCTCCTAGTGGATTTCTGACATCTGGGTCCCATGCCTTTGTCAACGTAGTCAATAAACGAGAGAATTGCACAACAAGCGGCTGACACAAGGGACCCAGCAGCTCGCCCAGTTATTTTTGTTTTGGGTTAATTTGATCAATGCCTCCGAGAAATGCCACTGATATTTCCAAACTTTGAAAAATGCCATTTCATGCCATTTCTAGTGGCGTTTTTGAAGTCTGGAGTGGCGTTTTTCAAAGTTTGCATACTGCAGTGGCGTTTTTCAAAGTTTGCAAAAATTGCAGTGGCGTTTTTCAAAGTTTGGAAATTGCAGTGGCGTTTTTATGAATCAACATAATTGGAGTGGCATTTATCTAATTTGTTTTTGATACGGAAGCAGGGTGTCAACTGGGCTGTGCGAGACACTCTGGGTTGTCTAGACAACCTTTTCTTTTATGTTTACTACAGACCAGCCCGGTAGTTTTTTTTCTTTTTGAAAATGGCTAGCCCAGTTTTTTTGTGATTTGTCAAGTAAGTCACTTTATCAGGCCTGTTGGGCTGCAAATCTTTCAAGACGAGGAGAGCTTCATTCGGCTGGCCGAGAAAATGGCCTATCAGTAATGAGAAATGGGCTGTACATTTTTAAAATACATCAAACCGGCAATTAGCTTCAAATATCTTTTTTTCATTTCGAGATTTTAAATTGCATTGATTTTTATGCGTGGACAATTTATTGGATTTTATATTGATATACATTTATTTTTAAAATCAGTCTGAATGTGACTCGAAATTTTGGGATTAAAAACAGTTCAGACCGCACCGACATATGCAAAATTTCGTATAATTTTTTAACCGTGGCCACAATATGGGCTGTAATGCTAACAAAAAGAATATGGGCTCCAAAAAAACCCGTAAGAATTAGCAAATGGGCCGTAAACTATTTGAAATAATGGCAGATGGGTTGTATGCTGTTTTCCACAGATTTGAGGCTTTCCACAGATGGCCTGTATACTGTTGGATGTCCATCCAACGGCGGTCGTGCTTCTTCAATCTCTGCTCTTCCTGCTCCAGCCGCTCAAACAAGTGCCGGCGGGACTGCCTGCTCCCTCCTCCCCGTGGCCAGCTGTGTTGCCGCCCAGGCCTCACCGCCCCACCGTACTCCCATCACTGGCTTAGCCATCCCTCTACTCACCCACACATGCTGTTATTCTCCAGTGACGGCAGACGAACCAGTAAACCCTTGTAGTCCTCCGCGTGGCCGAGTATTCCCTGGCTCCGTGTAGTTCCCTTCCTAGCCCTCGCCGTCGTCCACTCCCCTGGTGCTCTCAGCGCGGCCTGGTCAACGTGGTCAATGAACGACATCCATCGGAAGTGGACTGTACGTGGAGAGGCTGACAGCTGGGTCCACGGCCGCATGCAAGGAAATGCCTCCTTATTACGCGCAAAATAATGATTCCTCCACCTGACATCTGGGACCCACCGATAGGGCCTCTGTATTTCGCGAAAAAAACTTTACCGCCGCTAACAGCTCAGACCCACCAACTATATCTTCGCATGCAAGGAAGTGCCTTCTTATTACGCCCAAAAAAAGAATACTCCCCCTGCTAGCTGCGACCCCGTGTAGTGGGCCTACTAAGTTGACGGGGACGAAGGGCTTTGTCAACTTAGTCAATATGCTCGATTCTAGCTCGACTAACCGTACGATGTCCATCCAACGGCCGTAGTGCTTCTTCAACCTCTGGTCCTCTTGCTCCAGCCGCCCAAAGCAGCGCCGGTCGTGCCGCCTGCTCCTGCCTCCCGTGGCCGGCTGTGCTGCCGCCGAGGCCTCACCGCCCCCATACTACTCCCTCGGCTGGCCAGGCTATCCCTCCACTCCACTAACCCACACCCCGTGTTATTCTGCGGCGACGGCAGCGCAGCCAAACCAGTGAACCCTCGTACTCTTCTCCGCATGGGCATCCACTTCCGCGTCTTCCCCGGCTCTGCGTCGTCCCCTTCCTAGGCCTCGCTGTCGTCCACCGCCGTGGTGCTCTCGGCGCGGCGTGGTCAATGTGTTCAACGACTGAATTCCATCGGAAGAATACTGTACGTGGAGAGGCTGACAGCTGGGTCCACGGCAGCCGCAAGGAAGTGCCTCCATATTACGCGGAAAATAATTATTCCTCCACCTGACAGCAGGGACCCACCGGACGGGCCACCAGTATTTCGTGAAAAAAACGTTTGCCCCTGACTGCTGGGACCCACCCGACAGGCCACCGTATTTCGCGAAAAAAACGTTCCCCCTGCTCTCAGCTCGGAGCCACCGGAAGTGCCTCCTTATTACGCACAAAAAAATGAATACCCCCCTGCTAGCTGGGACCCACCTTGGTGGGAGGCTGACTTGTGGGCCTACTAAGTTGACGGGGACAAAGGGCTTAGTCAATATAAACGATTCTAGCTCCAGTGACCGTACGATGTCCATCCAACGGCCGTAGTGCTTCTTCAACCTCAGGTCTTCTTGATCCAGTCACCCAAAGCAGCGCCGGTCGTGCCGCATGCTCCTGCCTCCCGTGGCCGGATGTGCTGCCGCGGAGGCCTCACCGCCCCCTACTATTCCCACCGCTGGCCAGGCCCTGCGGCGACGGCAGCCTCACACCGCAGCCGAACCAGTGAACCCTCGTACTCCTCTCGGCGCGGGCTTCCACTGCTGCGTCTTCCCCGGCTCCCCGTCGTCCCCTTCCTAGGCCTCGCCGTCGTCCACCGCCCTGGTGCTCTCGGCGCGGCGTGGTCAACGTGGTCAAGGAACGACATCCATCGGATGTGGACTGTATGTGGAGAGGCTGACAGCTGGGTCCACGGCCGTAGCAAGGAAGTGCCTCCATATTACGCGGAAAATAATTATTCCTCCACCTGACAGCGGGGACCCACCGGACGGGCCACCGTATTTCGAGAAAAAAATTTCCCCCTGACTACTGGGACCCACCAGCTACACGTTCGCACGCAAGGAAGGGCGTCCGGGCAAAAAAAACCCAAAACGATTCGCCCCCCTGACTGCTGGGACCCACCAGCTACATCTTCGCAGGCAAGGAAGTGCCTGACAGTCGGGACCCACATGGTCGAAGCGTACGTAGCGTTGTCATTCTGGTCGCGAACGTGTACGTACATACTGGTCGTTGTAGAGGCGTGCACGTGTCGTCGTAGAAGCGCGCACGTAGCAGTACACATACGTAAAACGGCGAGGGTGCAAGAAAGAAAATACGGCCACGTACGTACATACGGGCAGGGTCTCGAACGCCTACTCGCGCATACGTACATGGCTGGGTCGGAATGGAGAAACAGCGTCGTGGTCGCGTTCATTGGGAGGCAACGGAATGCGTCGTGTTCATGGGGAGGCAACGGAATGTGTCGTGTTCATCGGGAGGCAACGGAACGCGTGGGAGCCAACTGGCTGGGTCGGAACGGAATGCATGGTCGTGTTCATCGGGAGGGCTTGGACGGAACAGGCGATGGAAACGAGGCCTGGTGTACCGCACAATGGAGGAAACGGCCTTGTGTTCGACCGGCCACGTTCGAAACGGGATCCTGTTCATCGGGAGGGGTCTGGCGTACCGCAAAACGGAGGAAACGGACCTCCTATGGTCGAAACGGGGGTCCTGTTGATCGGGAGGGGTGTGGCGTACCGCAAAACGGACAAAACGACCTCCTACGGTCGAAACGGGGGTCCTGTTGATCGGGAGGGGTGTGGCGTACCGCAAAACGCACGAAACAAACTTGTGTTGGAGCGCTACGGTCAAAACGGGGGTCCTGTTCATCGGGAGGGGTGTGGCGTACCGCAAAACGGGACTCCACGGGATACTGTTCATCTCCACCGTCGACCTCCTCCAGCCTCCATAGGCTACCGTCGATCTCCTCCAGCCTCCACGGGCTCCTGTTCATCCAGCCTCCACCGTGCGCTACTCCACCGGCTACTGTTCAACCACCCCTCCATGGGCACCCCTCCACTGTCTACTGTTCATCCAGCCCTCCAAACCACAGGGTCCTGTTCAACCACCCATCAACAACGTCTACAAGAAGAAGCTTGCATAGTAGACATGACCCATCGGCCTCGCCTCTGCCAGCAGCCCCTCCCCTAATGGAGGACCACGCCGGGGACTAGCCCCGCGAGTTCGTCATCAGGCTACACCAGCCAGTGCGTCGTCGTCTTTGTCTCCCTATGCCGTTCGCTCGGGAGATGGAGCTTGACCCGCCACAGGCTCTGAGGTTGCACATGAGGGGCCGCGGGAATGGCGGCATGCGGGTTGGCGTCGACTTCCCCGCCCCTCACATCATGTATCTTCATCGCGGATGGAAGACTTTCGCTTGTGCCCACATCCTGTCGGAGGGGCTCGTTCTCCACTTCAAATTAATGGAGAACTGCTTGCTCTGCGTCAAGGTTTTTGGGCACTTGGGAACCCGCCCAAGGTGTTGCGTGGAGAGCTCCTCCGATGATGAAGACTCCTCCTCGAGCGGGAGTGGCGAGGAGGATAGAGACAACAATGAGGAGGGCGCAAAGCGGGAGGACACTGACTCTGACTTCGACTGACCGCGCCACCCTCCTTCCTCTCAGCCACGCGCCCAGCCGAGGGTCTTCCTTGTCAAGATCTCCATCAGTGCGCTCCCCGTTGCTTCCTTCTTGACTTCACCTGCCGCATATGAGAGGAAAGGGGCAAGAACGGGGATCTCGGGGCACTTATCCTTTTTAATTTTTAAGCCCGCGGGCACTTGTTATATTTAAACCTTGTAATCCCCTTGCTCATGTTTACATTTCGTACGAACTGTACTTGTTTGGAACGTATTAATGAAAAGTGTGCTTGACGGGTTTTTTGTGCATGAGAGAGGCCCATGCCAAGGAATGAATCCTTGTTATTTTTAAGATAAACATTGTCGCCCAAAAACAGGCCTTGTCGTCCCCTCACTTCATGGCACGACCATACTCACGCCCTCGGTGGAGGCAGGGGAGAAGTAGGATTAGGCCCTTCGTTTATTTCCTTGTCACCGCAACTATAACCATGTTCCGGCCCAGAGAATGGTTCTTGGGCACAGGAAAGGGGGAGCACAGTGATCCAGGAACAAACAGGCTTCATACGTCCCGATTCCATACGGAAAGGCATAACAGGGGATAAAACACTCATCTGAATCTGTAGCCCCCCGGCATCCTTGGCTTGTCGTGGTTGGGTACTTGAATTTGCAGCCTCCCCTAGCAATGGCTTGCCGGGGTCGAGGATGTCGACCCGTCTCCCTGCCCTCAAACGGCCTGGCAAAAACACCTGTGCAGCCTGCGAACCAAAGAAAGGACTGGAAAGGATGGAAGGACACACACCCGACCTCTATGCTAGGGGTTAGTTGCCTCTAAGCACTATCGACCCTAACACGGAGAGAGACTCAACCTAGTATGCATGCTAATTCTAGGGCACCAGCGCTTCATTTATTTATGCTCAGGGTCTACGCCTAGCTTTGTACAAAGGGTTACATGCCTCACTGGCAAGGCTTGTACAAAAGGTGGGTTGCCAGGGGGACCGGCAACCGTGCCTTATGGGTAAAACTTACAAAGATGTTCGATGTTCTAGGAGTTTCTCACTGGAATACCATCTTCGGTCTCCAGGCGGACTGCGCCAGGCCTGGTGACTCGTACTACCCGATAAGGGCCTTCCCACTTCGGCGTCAACTTGTTGGAATTCTTGGCCGACTGAACATGCCGAAGAACAAGGTCGCCTTCTTCAAGACTTGCGGCTATGGTAGCGGCGCAAGGCTTCTAGGTAGCGTGCAACTCGCACAGCCGCCTGAAGACGATCTTCCTCAAGGAGTTTCGTGTCATCTTGTCGCAACTGCTCTTGCTCCATAAGCGAGCACTCGAGGTGACCCGTATGTGAGTTCCGTGGGGAGAACTACTTCTTGCCCGTATACCAGGGCAAAGGGTGTCTGGCCGGTGGCTTGATTTGGCGTCATTCTGATCGACCAAAGAACCGCTGGCAACTCATCAATCCAGCGCCTGCCACACTTGTGCAGCATGTCAAAAGTCTTTGTCCTCAGGCCTCGTAGTATTTAAACCTTGCTACTGAGGTCCTAGATGTACTGCTTGAAAGTGCGGCTTGTGAACTGTGTGCCATTTTCGGTGATGACCCTGTTTGGCACACCAAAACGGCAGACTATCCCCTTGAAGAACTTGGCGGCCGACTGTGCTGTTACCTTCCTCACTGCCTCCACTTCGGGCCAATTTGTGAACTTGTCGATTGAGTCGTACAAGTACTCAAAGCCCTCGACAGCACAGGGAAAGGGCCCAGTATGTCGACCCCCCAGATCAAAATGGCCAGGAGAGAGGGATTGTTTGAAGGGCTTGAGCTGGTTGATGAAGCTTCTTCGAATGGAACTGACACGCTTCACACTTGGTTACTAGTGCAGCTGCATCCTGGAGAGCTGTGGGCCAGAAGAAACTCTGTCGGAATGCCTTGCCGGCAAGTGCCCTTGACCCTATGTGGGTGCCACATAGACCTCCATGTATCTCTGCCAACAGCTCTAGTCCATCCTCTTGAGGAATGCACTTCAGTCTCACACCGTTCGGCCTCCTTCTGTACAGGGTATCATCCACGAACTGGTACATGTTGGACCGATGGGCTACTTTATCTGCTTCTTCCTGCTCCTCGGGGAGCTCTCCTATTTGGAGGAAACAGACAGTGGGCTGCGCCCATGCTGGAGCCAGTGGCTCGACGGCAAGGACCAAAGGCATATCTTTGGCTGCACGGGCAGCTGCCTCTACGGTCAGGGCCTGGGGCCTTGTCGGAGGTAGTTGCCCCTCGGCAAGCTCGGGGTACCCGGCAACCTCCTTGCCGGCGGCTCCTGGGAGCTCGGCGGGAAAGTACGTGCCAGGGATTTGTCTTCCTTCACTTGTTCCACCCCGCTGATGGCTCTACAGACGGTTGTATTAACTGAAGCACAAAGGTACCTGGTTCCACAAGCAACTTGAGGGCGGCACTCGTTGGCGATGCTGTTCTCCGCTCGAGGAACATGCTCTGCCTGTAGGCCGTCGAAACATTCTGCCAACTTCCTCACTTCATTCACGTAGGCTTCCATCAGCGGGCTCTGCTAATCCTTGTTAACTTGCTTGATGATGATCTGCGAATCACCTTTGATGATGAGCTTCTTGATTCCGAGGTCTGCCGTGATCCTGAGACCGGCAAGCAACCCCTCGTACTCTGCCGTATTGTTCGTTGATTTTTCCCGTGAAAGTGCATCTGGATTACGTACTTGAGGTGCTCTCCGGTGGGCGCGATGAGTAGCACGCCAGCACCAGCACCCTGGATTGAGAAAGCTCCGTCAAAGTACATAATCCACTCACTGCTCGTCTCCTTGCCGGGAAGGGCTGTCTCTTGAATCTCCTCGTCATCCGTTGCGGTCCACTCTGCTATGAACTCTGCCAAAGCTCGGCTCTTGATTGTTGAAGTGCTTTCAAATCTGAGGCCAAATTTTGAAAACTCCAATGCCGACTCCACAATCCTTCCTGTCGCATCTGGGCTTTGAAAAATCTGTTGTAAAGGGAGGCGGGTGACGACGGTGATCTCATGCGCTTGGAAATAGTGGCGCAGCTTTCGCGAGGCCATGTGGAGGCCGAAAAGTAGATTCTACATTCCAGAATATCTTGACCTAGCCCCTGCAAGAGGGAACTGACATAATACACTAGGTGCTGCACCATCTTCTTCTTCTGTCTCACTTCGCCCATCTGCTCTGGCTCTGCCTCGCCGGGTCCGGGCCTTGCCGGGGGTTCTGGTTCGCTGGCGACCGGCTCTGCCGGAAAATACCCCGGCCCGCCATCCGACGGCTCTGCTACAACTGCTGCTTCTCCCTCAAGTTCCCTCTGCGCAACCAGCACAGCACTGACCACTTGATTCGTTGCTGCTAAGTACAACAGCAACGGTTCCTGTGGTTTAGGCGCGACTAGTATTGGCATGGAGGAGAGGTACCTCTTCAAATCTTGCAGTGCTGCCTCTGCCCCCGGAGTCCATTTTACTGGACCCGCCTTTTTCAAAACTTTGAAAAAGGGGAGGGCGCGTTCAGCAGATTAGGAGATGAACCTACTCAGGGCAGCAACGCAGCCGGCGAGCCTACAAACGTCTTTGACCCGCTTCGGCGCCTCAATCTGCTCGATCGCTTTGATCTTGTCGGGATTTGCTTCGATTCCGCATTGAGACACAAAGAACCCGAGAAGTTTGCCGGAGGGGACACCGAACACACACTTCTCTAGGTTGAGCTTGAGGTTGATCTTGTGCAGATTTGCGAATGTTTCTTCTAGATCTTGCACGAGCGAGGCCCTGTCCTTGGTTTTCACCACTATATCATCCATATAAGCTTCCATATTTCTATGTAGCTGGGGCTCAAAACCAATCTGGACTGCTCGGGCAAATGTTGAACCAGCGCTCTTCAACCCGGATAGGCATTCGTACAAAATAGTACGTACACATGGGGTGATGAACACGGTCTTCTCCTCGTCTTGCTTCATCATGAAGGTCTGGTGGTACCCTGAATAGGCATCGAGGAATGAAAACATGTCACACCCAGCAGTGGAGTCGACAATCCGGTCGATGCATGGCAGAGGGAAAGGATCCTTTGGGAAGGCTTTATTGATGTCTGTGTAGTCAATACACAACCTCCACTTCCCATTTGCCTTACGCACCACCACCAGATTGTCCAACCACGTGGGGTGGAGTACTCCTCTTACTAGGCCTGCCGATTCCAACTTCCTGATCTCTTCAATGATGAACTCTTGTCGCTCCAAAGCTTGCTTCCCGACTTCTGCTTGATGGGCCAGCATGAGGACAGACAGCAAGATGGTGCTCAATCACCTCCCTGGGAACGCCGGGGATGTCAGATGCTTGCCATGCAAATACATCGACATTCGCCCGTAGGAAGGCGATGAGCGCTCTTTCCTATTTGCTGTCGATGGTGCAGCTTATAGTGAAAGCCCCGCCCGTGTCGTCCTCCTTGACGGACACCTTCTTGGTTTCTGGTGGTGCAGCTTTCGACTTCTCGCTCTTGCCGGTGGAGCTCTCCGGCACGCTGTGATGCCCCCGATTCAATCATACACTAATCATACACGCAAACGTGTACGATCAAGATTAGGGACGTAGTAGCCCCCCATTTTTATTTACTCCGCATATTAGATTTGACTGAAGTCAAACTTTGTAAAGTTTGACCATGTTTAGGCCGAGCACAACAAACCATAATTATTAGAGAGGGAAAACTGTACATACTCTCAAACCTTTCTGATAATTGAAATTAAAAATCTTTATTTGTACACACTCCTAGATGTTTCCAATAATTTGGCGCATGTGTGGTTGTTCACTTAAGGGAGGGTAGTGTACCGCACGTGAAGGACAGGAAGTGCGACCAGGACGTGTGGATCATTCGTTCATCGGAAGTACTCCCTCCATTCCTAAATATTTGTCTTTCAAGTGGTTTGAAATGGACTACCACATACGGATGTATATAGACATATTTTACAATGTAGATTCACTCATTTCGCTCCGCAAGTAGTCATTTGTTGAAATCTCTAGAAAGACAAAGATTTAGGAACAGAGGGAGTAGTAGTTTTCTTCACTGGTATGTTAAATGAAGAGTTTTGTTTTGTATTTACACAATTTAAAATGATTGTTATGGAGAGAATAAGAAAATCACTCGACTATATATTTGTCGTATAGACGAGTACTATATGGATGCAGCTTCATTGACTTTGGTGCACCTGCCTTTGGGTTTATGACAGGTGGGCCCAAAATGTGGCTAGCCCACCTCTCATACAGCCAAAAGCAAGTGCAGTTAAGGCACCGGAGCTCAGTCTGTACTACAGTATATATATAAGTTGCAGCCTCAGCGCTTGTTGGCTAGGGTTTGCACTCTCCACACTCTCGCCGCACTACATATATATACACGCTGGAGGCTCAGCGTTCCTTTGCTAGGGTTTGCTATATTCAAAGTCTCTCACCCTCTCTTCACCAGATCTAAACAAGACTGCATTGGCCTCTTTTCGCTCTCTCCCCCCTCACAGCTGGTGAAGGAGGCACCCGGATCCCGTCGCATCGGGAAGGGGAGGAGGTCCAGCGTTCACTCTATCACCTTCGGCGAGGGAGGAAATCCACTGCCGGCTGCGCTGTTCCCTTTCACCCAGCGCCTGTGCGGGAGGGCCACCAACCACTTCTTCCTTGCTGCCGTATGTAGTGTGGCCAGATCCGGCCTCCCGCCGCACGCCATGCCACATCCCGACGACCCTAAGGTATAAGTTTCTTTGAAACCGTCATTGCTCTAGCTGCATGTGGATATTTTTCGATCTGTAGTCGAATCTAGGTCTTGGTCCAAAGAGGAAAGAAGGGTAAGGTGGGGTGGAGCATGAATCTAGGACGTGGTTCAATGAGGATAGGAGGGACGGAAAGTAGTATAGACTGGCTATCCAGCCGCTTTCTTGGCCGAAAAGGGAAAAAGGGGGTAACCCAGTACAGACATCTGTAAGGAACCGATCTCTTTCTTGAAAAGGTAAAGAAACTGGGGGGGTCGAGTAGTTTGTGCATGACTAGATTTGTTGCCCTCACATAGGAAAAAGGTTCAAAGAGAACAAATACGGGACCAACGCAGTTATGCTGCTTGGCTACATACTTTGCATCACCCATTAACACGTGTGGACGCACATGGTGCTGGCATGTCCCATGTCCCACGTCCCATACAACTATTTTGCTGTTGCTAATCTAAGAATGCCGCCGGAAAATTCAAGTAATGCCACTGTTAAAAGTAAATTACAATTTTTAACGAATGTTGTTTTAAGAGAATGTCTCTGTTAATATGAATCAATGCAAACATTTTACAAATGCTACTATCCAACTTTGTTTTCCATCAAGATAAGTTAGATGCTTCTTTCTATCACCGTTTATTTCATCCTCCTTTATCGACAAGTAATTGTTTCCTTTTTTGCCTCTGTTAAAAGAGGGGTATCTATTCAAGTTGTTGCTATTGTGACATTTTGCTTCGCTACGCGAAATACTTTGCTTGATTTCAGTGCAACTGCACAAAACGAAATTGGATTTCCTATTCGTGGTGGTAGATTCGTATTTTATGCTGGTCATCTCATGAAAGGTTAGTACATGCCTTCATCCACATGATTCTGCAGTATGCATTGAGATGTTGTGCTACTTGTATTGGTACTGTTTTAAATAGATGTTTAATTGAAGCTATTGTATTGCTGTCTTTTCCCATTAAGTAGTGACCAAAAATGGGACCAACCCAGACATGATGCTTGTTGCTTTGTTACAACAAACTCTGCATCACCCCCTCTATAAGTGGATGGAAGCACATATTGTTGTTGTGCTCACTCTCCCCTGGAACTGTTTATGCTTTTCGTTAATCTAATGCCGCTAGTAAAATTAAGCAATGCCACTCTCAGAATTAACTACTGAATCTTATTTCAAAACTACAACAGTTGTTAGGGATTGGCGGGATTACCATTTTTGTGGCCGCATGTTTCATCCTCCTTTATTAGCCAGTAATTGATTCCTTTTTTGCCTCTGTTTAAACAGGAATATCTATTCAACTTATTTCTATTGCGACATTTTGCTTCGCTACGCGAAACACTTTTGTTTTAAGAGTGTGTTGTGTAGTTCAACTTAAACGTCACACCGGCGACTTTGCTTAATTTTGGTGGAACTGCACAAAAGGAGATCGATATTTCATATATGTGCTGGGATATGTTTCCAATCTTCCTCGCGAGCTGTTTCAAATCTTGGTCAAGAAAGGTCAGTACCGACTTTTCATCCACATGATGCTGCAGTGTGCTTTGAGATGTTGTGCTACTTGTATTGGTACTGTTTTCGATAAATGTTGAATTGAAGCTATTGAACTGTTGCCTTTTACCATTAAGTTAGACAAAATTGTTCAAACCTAGACATGATGCTTGTTTCTTTGTTATAACAAAACTCTGCATCACCCCCTTTATAAGTAGATGGAAGCACATGCTATTGTTGCACCCACTCTCCCCTGGAACTGTTTATGCTTTTTGTTAATCTAATGCCGCTAGTAAAATTAATCGATGCCACTCTCAGAATTATTAACTACTGAATCTTAGTTCAAAACTGCAACACTTGTTAGGGATTGGTGGGATTACCATTTTTGTGGCCACATGTTTCATCCCCCTTTATCGGCCAGTAATTGATTCCTTTTTTGCCTCTGTTAAAACGAATCAGTCGCATTGTTTTAGGAATGGTACTATCTTGCTTTGTAGTTCTTTCTACATGTTTAACCAAGGTATTGTTAAGATAATGTTTCTGTTAAAATGAATCAGTCGCATTGTTTTAGGAATGGTACTTTTCTGCTTTGTCGTTATTTATAGATGTTGAAACAAGGCATTGTTAAGATAATGTCTCAGTCAATATGAATGAATCACACTGATGGAGAATTGCTACTCTCCTACTTTGTTTTCCATTAAGATAAGGTAGATCAGTAGATGCTTTTCTTCTGGGAGTACAAGTCATCAATCGTTACTCCTCAGTAATTGTTTCCCTTATACCTATTGTTGCTTATAGGGATATCAAAATTAAAGCTCGGTTTTATTCCAACTTTGACTTCATTGAACTGCACAAAAGGATCCAATGTGTCCAAGGAAAACAACTGCATTACTGGGTCTAGTTGGTCGTTCCATTTTGCAGAAAGAAGCAGTCACTGTTTGCGCTACATTACAGAAGGAATGACCGAGAAGCTTTACAGAGTTTTAGTATATGCTGGTGACATGCCTAGTGCAGAGAGCATTGGCAACTCTACAACACGTGGAGTGAACTGGGCAAAAACTGCCCAAACAAGTACAAGAAGCCATGACAGGACTCCACGATCATTGACTTTACATATTTTGAATGGGAAAAGCTTGTCAAAGTTTAGTCATTGATGTTAGCAAGAAGACATTAATTTGATATATTGGAATTGGAAAACCTTGTCAAAATTTTCTCATTGATGTTAGCCAGAAGACATGCATTTGATATTTTTGAGTGGGACGCCCTTTGCTGTGAGCAGCGTGGATCATTTTTTCTTATTCCTGTGTTCAGTTTAGAAGTAAATAGTTACTCTGCTAAGATATTCCTGTGTTAAGAGTTTGTTCTGAATATTGTCTATGTAATGTCAGGCCTTGTGTTTGATTGCAAAGTTAAGATTGGAATATGTTGTGGCATGCGGCATCACGAGCAGTTCACCGTGCCTCCTGAGAATAATGCTTCGTATTGTTTTGCATGTCGATCTAATGCCAGTGATTTGCTTGTTAAGAAGATCATCCTCTTCTATTGTTTCATTGCTTAAGAAGTTCATCGTCTTATGTTTCATTCATAGCCTATACGACAAGTCGGGTAGGTTAGACATGAAACCATATGATCTTCTGACCAACTAATGATCTTAGGCCGTGATTGGATCGTCATTTTCCAACCAAAACCGCTTGTAAAACTGGCGCTTGTAAGTAAAAACAGATTGTCTCGAGCGAATCGCTTGGTTGGTCGATTTCGACTAGTAAAATATACACTGGTCTCTCAAATTACAGGCGTAACCCGCCAGTTTTACTTATAGACCTCGGGCCCTCGGTTTCCTTACACCTGTATTTTACGCGTTGTTTCCAATCACGAGTAAATTACACTTGTATCTTAATACAGGTGTGAAATAAACCAGAGCTCCCAAGCGCGGCCTTACCGTTTCATGTCGTCTTAGTCTCTCGAAGGTGCTCATAGGTGTCCGATGATCCTGGCTTCCTGAATTAGCAGCGGGCGTTGTATCAGAGCATCCGTAGGGCCCGCGAGGCCCTCTCCGTCGTCCTTCGAGTTGTTGTGCTCGCCGTGGCGCCGAGCATTGTTAACATGGTCAACGAATATGAGGATTCAGGAGATGACTTTATTTTGACTAGATGACTGTAGGGACCCACTAGGGCCATAGTTGTACGTACGCAAGTGCCTCCTTATTATGTACAACTATATTTTTGTTGCTTCCTCCTGGTTTCCTGACATCACGGTCCCACACAATTGTCAACCTATGTAGTCAATATAAACGAGAGAATTGCACAAGGTACGGCCGACAGCTAGGACCAAGCAGCTCGAGCAGTACATGTGTTTTTGAGGCGTGAGCACTGCAGAGTTTTTCTTGGCGATGTTTTCATTGTTGTTCAGAGGTGAGCAGGGTATTAACTGGGCCGGCCGTGGCCCGTCTAGCCCAGGACAGATATCCAGCCCACATATTAATTTTTTTGCAAGATGAAAATGGCTAGCCCAGCTATACGTTTTATTGAGGAATACCTAGGCAAGGTCAACCTTTTATTCTCCGCCCCGCTGGGCTGCAAATCTTTCCGTGAAGGGATGCATTAGGCTTAACAGGAAAATGGGCTTCAAAAAATAATAAATGGGATGTAATTATAAAAACTGGGCAGTAAATATAAAAAATGCAGCAAACATGAAATTAGTTTATAAAATATTATTTATGGATTTTGAAAATCTTAATTTTAATTGTTGTGCGTGCAATGTTTCATTGGATTTTTGTGTAATACAATTTTATATTTAATCTCACTAGAAATTTCGAGATAAAATTTTTTCGGATCGCATCAAAATGTGTGAAATTTTATTGAATTCTGTCTTGAACGGTTAGTTGAAATTATTAATCATTGTCCTAGCTAGAAAATGGGTTGTACTTTTAGCAAACTGTAAATGGGCTGTAGTAAATTCCATTAGAATTAAAAAATGGGTTGTACATTCTTAAAATCGTAAATAGGCTATAAGTTCTCTGCCACACACTTGTGGGCCTACTAAGTTGATGTGTCCCCTAAAAAAAATAAGTTGACGCGTATGCAAGGCTTTGTCAACTTATTAAAGTCAACACACGATTCTAGCAGCAGTGGCCGTTGGATGTCTATCCAACGGATGTCGTACTTCTTCTACAATGTCGGATATTCTAACTTCAGCCGCCCAAGAAATGATTCCTCCCCCTGACATCTGGGGCGCACCGTTTCGGAGGCTGACCTATGGGCCTACTAGTTGACGCGTACCATGGGCTTTGTCAACTTAGTCAATATAAACGATTCTAGCTGCAGTGACCGTACGATGTCCATCCAATGGCCGTAGTGCTCCTTCAACCTCTGGTCTTCTTGCTCCAGCCGCCCAAAGCAGCGCTAGTCGTGCCGCCTGCTCCTGCCTCCCGTGGCCGCTGTGCTGCCGCGGAGGCCTCACCGCCGCATACTACTCCCACCGCTGGCCAGGCCATCCCTCCACTTACCCACACCACCTGTTATTCTGCGGCAATGGCAACCTCACACCGCAGCCGAACCAGTGAACCCTCGTACCCCTCTTCGCGCAGGCTTCCACTGCTGCGTCTTCCCTGGCTCCGCGTCGTCCCCTTCCTAGGACTCGCCATCGTCCACCGCCTGGTGATCTCGGCGCGGCGTGGTCAACGTGATCAAGGAACGAATTCCATCGGAAGAGTATTGTACGTGGAGAGGCTGACAGGTGGGTCCACGGCGGCCGCAAGGAAGTGCCTCCTTATTACGTGCAAAATAATTATTCCTCCACCTGACAGCAGGGACCCACCAAACGGGCCACCGTATTTTGCGAAAAAATGTTTCCCCCTGACTGCTGGGACCCACCAGCTACATCTTCGCACGCAAGGAAGTGCGTCCGGGAAAATAAAAACGATTCGCCCCCCTGACTGCTGGGACCCACTAGCTACATCTTCGCACAGAAGGAAGTGCCTGACACCCACCTAGTCGAAGTGTATGTATCGTTGTCATTCTGGTCGCAAACGTGTACGTACAAACTAGTCGATGTAGAGGCGCGCACGTGTCGTAGTAGAGGCGCGCACGTGTCATAGTAGAGGCGCGCACGTGTCATAGTAGAGGCGCGCACGTAGCATGTACACGTATGTACAGCGGCCAGGGGTCAAGAAAGAAAATAAGGCCACGTACGTACATACAGGCGTGGTCTCGAACGCCTACTCGCACATACGTACGGTCAGGGCTCGTGTACATGGATGGGTCGGAATAGAGAAACTGCATTGTCGTCATGTTCATGGGGAGCCAATCGGCTAGGTCGGAACGGAATGCGTCATCGTGTTCATCGGGAGAGCTTGGACGGAACAGCCGATGGAAACGAGGCATGGCATACTGCACAACGGAGGAAACGGCCTTGTGTTCGACCGGCCATGTTCGAAACGGGATCCTGTTCATCGCGAGTGGTCCGACGTACTGTAAAACAGAGGAAACGGACTTGTGTTGGACCTCCTACGGCCGAAACAGGGTCCTGTTGATCGGGAGGGGTGTGGCGTACTGCAAAACAGAGGAAACGGACTTGTGTTGGAGCGCTACGGTCGAAATGGGGGTCCTATTCATCAGGAGGGGTGTGGCGTACCGCAAAATGGGACTCCACGGGATATTGTTCATCTCCAACGTCAACCTCCTCCAGCCTCTACGGGCTACTGTTCATCCACCGTCGACCTCCTCCAGCCTCCACCTGCGACTGTTCATCCATGGGCTCCTGTTTATCCAGCCTCCACCGCGTGCTACTCCACCGGCTACTGTTCAACCAGCCCTCTCCACGGACTACTGTTCATCCACCCCTCCACCAGCTACTATTCAGCCAGCCCTCCAAGGGGGCGTCCTGTTCATCCAGCCATCCACGGGGTCCTGTTCATCCAGCCCCAACCGGCTCGATCGATCGGGGTCCTGCTCATCCAGAGGCAACACCACGTGGTCCTGTTCATCAACCCCCACCGGGAATTGTTCATCCAAACCCCCCAGCAACACTCACTATTCATCCAGAGGCAGCATCGATCGGCTTCAGTTAGCAGCAGTAGTGAAGGAATCGCTCGATCGTGTTCAGTTAACAGCCATCTCTCGGGTTCAGTAACGCGTAGCCTGCAGTGCAATCGCTCGGGTTCAGTAGGTGAACGCGTCGCTCGGCTGCAGTTAGAGCCCAACGCCTTGCACCCACACGCGTGCGTGTACGAGAGAAACACGCAAACCTCCATGCATCGCTCGGCCCCGACCACCCACCGTAACCGGGAACACCCTGATATTTTCCTCGCCCTCGCTTCTACCATTGTTTTTTCCGTCATGGACGGCCCAAAGAATGTCATGCAGCTGCATCTCCAGCCCGTCCAGGACAAAAAGCACATTTTCTGTCATGATTTTTTGTCATAGAAGTAGGAGCCCACCACATCTATGATGATACCGGGATTTGTCACAATTATCGTCATAGAAGTGTCATAAGTATGACACAAAAAAATTTCGTTCAGCCTAAAATGTCACGGATGTGTCTTTTTTTGTAGTGGCGGTTTGTGTTCCTGATAGTAGTTAGGATGGCCTGTCCAACACGAAGTTTCTTGCCAACTAGGAAGCTCTTCCACCCAACCGAGCATAAGTGTGTGCGACCGTCCGTGTCCATGCGGTAAGTACAGGTGGTGATGGAGCCCCTTGCGGTAAGGCGTAGTTCAGCTGAGCCTTCTTCATCAGGCTCGATAACACAATTGACAGCTAGGCTCTTTGGCAATTTCTGAATAAGAAAAACATATCAATTAATAAATAGCCCTAATGAAGCATATCAAATTTTGCAAATATATTTCTATTAAGAATAAATTTCTACACTATGAAAATTCACAGTACTACACATTTGTACTAAGCATGAATTCTACTAATAAATATATATGGATTATCTACACTATTAATGGTTCCTTGGATTCTACACTAATAAGCATGTGATCAGACTCTACACTAAAGCATATCATCTACTAGATTCCACACAACATATCATTAGACTCTACACTAAGCATATCATCGGATAATTTGCATTTGTAAGTATATCAAATTACTACAGTTACTATAACATGCCATATCATGCCGATTGACCATGGTACTTGTCAGGCGGGTCACGAATGGCATCCCGACAAAGTCATCACGTGGTGGAATTATGTCTCATACGTTGCACACCTCCTCCTCACCTAGCCTCATTTTTTGAGCTACGATGGCTTCATTGTTTGAGCTACAATGGCGGAATTATGTCCCATAGGTTGCACACCTCCTCCTCACCCAGCCTCATTCTTTGAGCTACGATGGCTTCATGAAGTGGGTCCTCATCGTCTTCATTGCGATTGAGTGGGTCCTCATCATCTTCATCATCTTCCACCAGGTTGATATAAATGAAAGCCAGCTTGTGTCTTTCTGCTCTGAAAGAGAAGCTGATCAACACACCACTAGTAAGACGCATGCGAGCAAGAAAACAGGCCCATCCATGTCTTCCAATCTGCGACATATTGTGTCCTCTCTCGACCTTCATAGTGTAAGGCCCCCCAGGAGCCTCAAGGGTCACAGTATCTCCTGTCAGTTTGTTGAATTTCAACCTCATATTGCATGGGATGTTCTGTGTACAAAAAGCAAAATGACACAATGCATTAATGCAAATACTAAAAACAAAATATTTGTTACATTTCATATAATTTCTTACCGCCGCATGACAAAAACTCGGCTGGAAGTAGATGCCGAACAGCTTGCCAGTTGCAAGGCTGCTGGCGCACCTTGACAGTCGACATGGTGGTGGTGGTAGTCGCGCCATTGTCCTAAATCATGGGCAAAGATAACAATAACTTAGCATGGGATGATCAGTTATGTCTAAATTTTTACTAATTAGTTAATCATATCAACTAAAAACTATCAACTATCACATCTCAGTCTCTGTCTCTTTCTAAATGTTGCATATCAACTAAATCAAAATGTTATAAATCAACTAAATCAACTAGCCTACTAAACTAACTAGCCTACTAAATCAACTAAATCAAAATGTTATAAATCAACTAAATCAACTAGCCTACTAAATCAAGTAAATCATATCAACTAAATCAAAATGTTGCATATGAACTAGCCTACTTAATGAAGATGTAGCGGGGAGGAGGGGTTGTGGATGGAGGAAGGAGGGAGAAGGAGGGCGACTGGAGGAGGGAGGAGGAAGTAGGACGAAGGAGGAAGGCGGAGCAAGGAGGGGCCGGACGGCGGCGAACGGAGGAGTAGAGGGAGGATGGAGGAGGAGGGGCGGGGAGGAGGGCGGCCGGTGAAGGATTACCGAGTCCAAGGAGGAGGAGGAGGAGGAGGAGGTGACAGTAGGCGATGATGTAGCACAGCGGCGGTAGGTATTTCCCTACGATGAGACCAAGTTTATCGAACCATTAGGAGAACCAAGCAACACAATGTAAACAACCCCTGCACAAAGATAACAAATCCTCGCAACCTGACGTGTTAATGGGGTTGTCAATCCCTTTCGGGGTACGGCACCTCAAGTGGCAAACATACGTGAGATAATTTTGTAGTAAATTGATAGATCGAACCCCAAATAAAATAAAGGAGAATAAAACACAACAAGGTATTTTTGTATTTTTGGTTTAATAGATCTGAAAATAAAAGCAATGAAAAAGTAGATTGCAAGCAAATATATGAGAAAGAAGACCCAGGGGCCGCAGGTTCCACTAGTGGCTTCTCTCGAGAAAGATAGCCAATGGTGGATGAACAAATTACTGTTGGTCAATTGATAGAACCTCAAATAATTATGATGATATCCAGGCAATGATAAATACATAGGCATCACGTCCAAGATTAGTAGACCGACTCCTGCCTGCATCTACTAGTATTACTCCACACATCGACTGCTATCCAGCATGCATCTAGTGTATTAAGTTCATGGAAAAACAAAGTAATGCAATAAAAACGATGAAATGATGTAGACAAGATCCGTTTATCTATTGTGGTAGATATAGATCTCGTCTTTTTTTCCTTAGTAGCAATGATACATACATGTCGGTTCCCTTTCGGTCACTGGGATCAAGCACCGTAAGATCGAACCCACTACCGGGCACCTCTTCCCATTGCAAAATAAAAAAGATCAAGGTGGCCAAACAAAACCCAAATATCGGAGAAGAAATACGAGGCTATAAGAGATCAAAGAAACTCAAATAACTTTCATGGATATAAAGATATATGACTGATCATAAACTCAAAGTTCATCAGATCCCAACAAACACACCGCAAAAAGAGTTACATCATTGGATATCCAAGAGACCATTGTATTAAAAATTCAGCAAGAGAGAGAAATCCATCTAGCTACTAACTACGGACCCGAAGGTCTACAAAGAACTACTCACACATCATCGGAGAGGCACCAATGAAGGTGGTGAACCCCATCCGAGATGGTGCCTAGATTGGATCTGGTGGTTCTGGACTCTGCAGTTGGTGGATGAATATTTCGTCGACTCCCCTAGGGTTTCAGGAATATTGGTGTATTCATAGAACAAAGAGGCGGTCCGAGGGACACCCGAGGTGGGCACAACCCAGCAGGGCGCGCCTGGGCCTCCTGGCATGCCCTGGTGGGTTGTCCCCTCCGCGGGACCCCCCCCCCCCGGTGCAACCAGGGCCCAACTTCTTCCTTCTGGTCCAAAAAAAATCTCCGTAAAGTTTCATGGCATTTGGACTCCGTCTGATAATGATTTTCTGTGATTTAAAAAAATGGAAAAAACAACAACTGGCACTTGGCACTATGTTAATAGGTTAGTACCAAAAAATGATATAAAATGACTATAAAATGATTATAAAACATCCAAGATTGATAAAAACAACATGGAACTATAAAAAATTATAGATACGTTGGAGACGTATCAGGCGAGGGCGGCCAGCGGCAGCGACGGCGGCCGGTGTGGGAGGACCAGCGCAGGGGGATTGAGGTGGGAGATCGGGTGAGTGTGAGTGGAGAGATGAGAGTGAGGGGCGGGCGGTTGGGGAAGATAGAATGGCTTAGCAGTAACGTTCTATAGACAAATGCGCTACTGCTAAAGGACCTAGCAGTAGCGCCTTACATCCAAAACACGCTACTGCTATGTGTAAACATGTAAAAATATACATAAAAAATATATTGATCAACAATGATCTTTTTGTGTACAGTTTGAATTGTCCATATGAGTCTTCACCGGTTTAGAAACTGGCGAAGACTCATATTGCGGCCACAAATTCTACACATAGAGTTCAATGAAGACCAAGAGGTGGTGATAGTTTGAAAAGTAACATATTTAAGGTGGTAAAAACCATGTTTGCGGAGCGAGGTGGGTCTAAATTTAGTAGTAAACTTAGCAGTAACGGTTATAGAGAGAATGCACTACTGCTATGATCTGTAGAAGTAGCGCTCTTTGTATTAAGGCGTTGCTGTTATAATTAGCTTCACGGCGGGGACGTGGCAATTATAGCAGTAGCGCAGCTTATTATAGGCGCGCTACTGCTACATCTATGTTAGCAGCACGTTTCGTCGGCACGCGCTACTGGTACATAGCAGCAGCGCCTTATTTTAAAGCGCGCTGCTGGTAAGATTCGGTGTATAGGCTTTTCCTTAGTAGTGGTAGCCAGTTAGTGCATTTGAGTCGACGAGAGAAGAGGAATCGCAGAGTTAAACATTTGGAGCCCCATGTCACTTAGTTAGGGGCTGGGTCAGGGCATGTGCTGGGTTAGAAGTGTACTGGTTTCTAGGAGAATTCATGGAGAAGAAAGGTCACCAAGTAAATATTTCCATCGCATAGGGCGTCGATTTAATTCGGAAGAAATGGAATAGTGAAACCAAAAATAGGAATGTGTCGTCAGTACGTGGCATGTCATACCAAATATATTCAAATCTGCCGTAACTTGGGGTGAAATAAAAAATTCCATATGATTGCGTGTCAAGCCTGAAAGGTGATCGCTCGACATACCGTAGATGTGGCTGGTAGGTAGTCCCAATTGATTGCACAACACATGTGCGCGCGCGCCCACACACACACACACACACACACACACACACACACATATATATATATATATATATATATATATATATATAATTATTTTACGATATATATGCCAGGTTATTTACGGTAATTAGCTATATGACCGGGTTGTACTAGGTGACACCGTGCGGATCAGAAGATTAGGCAGCCGGAGCGTACGATTAGATGTTGCATCAATATGTTATTTCATATTATTTTTGAGACTAACTTATTAATAAAGTGCCAAATGCAAGTTTCTGTTTTTTTCCTTCTTTTTAAGTATCGCAGAAAAGGAATATCAAACGGAATCCAAACTGAATAAAAAATTAGGATGATTTTTCTTGGACCAGAAGACACCTGATGGACTTGGGGGCCAAGCCAGAAGAGTCCCGAGGAGGCCACAAGCCACCAGGGCATGCACCTATGGCTTGTGGGCCCCTCGAGAGTCCCCTGACCTAACTCTTCGTCCTATATATTCTCTAATATTCCATTGATCTTAAAAAAGAGCCACAACAATACTTTTTCGCCGCCGCAAGTCTCTGTTCCCATGAGGTCCCGTCTTGGAGCCTTTTCCTGTAATCTGCCAGAGGGGGAACCAATCATGGTGGGCCTCTACATCAACACCATTGCCCTTCCAATGATGCGTGAATAGCTCACTTCAGACCTATGGGTTCATGGAGATCTATCAGATGTAATGCTATTTTGCAGTGTGTTTGTTGAGATTCGAATAATTGTGGATTTATGATCATACTATCTATGGATATTATTTGAATCTTCTCTCAATTCTTATATGCATGATTTCATATCTTTGTAAGTCTCTTCGAGTTTTGGGTTTGGTTTGTCCAACTAGATCGGTAATTCTTCCAATGGGAGAAGTGCTTAGTTTTGGGTTCAATCTTGCGGTTTCCTCACCCAGTGACAAAGTAGGGGTAGCGAGACATGTATTGCATTGTTGCCACCAAGGATAAAAAGAAGGGTTTTATATCATATTGCTTGAGTTTATCCCTCTACATCATGTCATCTTAGTTAATGCATTACTATGTTCTTTATGAATTTAATACTCTAGATGCAGGCTGATACGTCCATTTTGGATCATGCTTTTATATGTATATTTATTGCATTATGGGTTGATATTACACATTATGGTACAATACTTATGCCTTTTCTCTCTTATTTTACAAGGTTAACATGAAGAGGGAGAATGCCGGCAGTTGGAATTCTGGACCTGAAAAGGAGCAAATATGAGAGGCCTATTCTGCACAACTCCAAATGTCCTAAAACATTACGAGGAATTATTTTGGAATATATTAAAATTATAGGGCGAAGAAATAACAGAGGGGGACCCACCAGGCAGCCACAAGCCTGGTGGCACACCCTACCCCCAAGGGAAAGCCCCTAGGGCTTGTGACCCACCTGGCAGGCCCCCGGTGCCCATCTTCTACTATATGAAGCGTTTTGACTTGGATAAAATCAAGAGAGTGCTTTCGGGATGAAGCGTCATCGTCTCGAGGCGGAACTTGAGCAGAACCAATCTACGGCTTCAGCAGAACCAATCTACGGCTTCAACAGAGCTGCTCTGCTGGGGAAACTTCCCTCCGGAGGCAGAAATCTAAGCCATCGTCATCACCGACGATACGCTCATCGAGAGGGGGTCAGTCTCCATCAACATCTTCACCAGCACCATCTCCTGTCCAAACCCTAGTTCATCTCTTGTATCCAATCTTTGTCTCAACACCTCAGATTGGTACCTGTAGGTTGCTAGTAGTGTTGATTACTCCTTTGTAGTTGATGTTTATATCCTTAATGATAATTAATAGTCCTCTGATCATGAACATTAATATGCTTTGTGAGTAGTTACTTTTGTTCCCGCGGACATGGGATAAGTCTTGCTATGAGTAATCATGTGAATTTGGTATTCGTTCGATATTTTAATGAGATGTATGTTGTCTTTCCTCTAGTGGTGTTATGTGAACGTCGACTACGACACTTCACCATTGTTTGGGCCTAGAGGAAGGCATTGGGAAGTAATAAGTAGATGATCGGTTGTTAGAGTGACAGAAGCGTGAACCCTAGTTTATGAGTTGCTTCGTAAGGGGCTGATTCGGATCCATATGTATCATGCTATGGTTAGAGTATTCTTAATTCTTCTTTCGTAGTTGGGGATTCTTGCGAGAGGATTTAATCTTAAGAGGGCGGCTTGTCCAAGTAATTTCAACAACCCAAGCACCGGTCCACCCACATATCAAATTGTCAAAGTAACGAACGCGAATCATATGAGCATGATGAAAACTAGCTTGACAGAAATTCCCATGTGTCCTCGGGAGCGCTTTGCTTCATATAAGAGGTTGTCCAGACTTGGCCTTTGCTACAAAAGGATTGTGACACCTTGCTGCACCCTTGCTACTTTTATTACTTCTTACCCGTTACTTTTATTACTTTCGTAGTTGCGGATGCTTGAGAGAGCCCCCCTCCTTCTTCTTCTTCCTTGACCTCCCCCTAGATGGGAAGAGGGTTGCCCCTCTGGTCCATGGCCTCCATGGCGGCGGTGGGGCAAGAGTCCCTCCGAGATTGGATATCTCTCTCTGTTTTCTTCTGTTTCTGCGCTCCCAGATTCTGGCCTTTCACCGTTTATTAATTAACGGAGATCCCTAACTCCGATTGGGCTCTCTTTTTAACACGATTTCTATCCGGATATCAGCGTTCTTGTGACGAAAGAAGGGCCCCAACCGCCTTAAGGGGTGGCCACAAGCCTGCCAGCCGCCCCCTGGGCTTGTGGCTCCCTCGGGCATCGTCCCGCGTTTATTCTTCTTCCCAAAAATCATAAATATTCCAAAAAAATCTCCGTAAGTTTTTTTATCGCGTTTGGACTTCTTTTGGTATGGATGTTCTGCGAAACAAAAAACATGCAACAAACATGAACTGACACTGGGCACTGGATCAATATGTTAGTCCCAAAAATAGTATAGAAAGTTACCAAAAGTATATGAAAGTTGTAGAATAATGGCATGAAACAATGAAAAATTATAGATACGACGGAGAGTTATCAGCGACAGGAGGCGGGCGGCGGCGGCCAAGCAGCGGTCGGGCAGAAACGGTAAGAAACAGCAGTTAGCAGTTGGCGCGCGGGTGCCCTTTTTACATCTCCAGTCGGCGGAGATGTAAGTTTTTTGGTATCTATATCATCCGTTAGACAGATGTTTTTGGTCTCGAAGATGCAAAAGTTAGTTAATTTTACATCTACATCTTCTATCGAAGATGCTCTAAAGAATGGCCTTTTGATGAGTGTGCATTTCGTGGGTGGGGCGTGACCACACACGTCCATGTCATTGGTCCCTACTGATATTTTCAATTATCGCGTGTTTGCTAGTGTAGGGTAGCAGCTATCATTTCCATAGATGGGATGGCCTTTCTGACAAGCGCACGAGACAATGATTAGGGTCTGGCGTGGATCTTGCCGGTGGTCCCTACAGATATAGGGCCTGTTTGGATCATGTCCTGGAGCCAGAAGGGTGCCTGAGATCTGCCTGGATTCGATCTGTTTCGTTGGTGTCCTCAGTCATCTCCTTCTAGCCTGGCCTGAAAACTAGTCCTTTTTTATCTTTATTATTAAAAAATCTTATACTTCATTGAGAATGTATCTAAAATGCATAAAATTAAATAGTGCAGTATATTTCATACTTTAATTTTTTTGCCCAATAAGATTCAATTTTAGTGGGTTGAATGTGGAATATTCCTATTCGAAATACTCATAAAATTACAGTTTTTGTTAATATGTGATTTTTCTGTGTATGTCAATTTTTTTATTTTTTCCTTGCTAGGTTACAATTTGGTGATTCTCAAATTAAATTATCATAGTATGGGTCTTCATTTCGTAAGGTAGGATTGATATTTTTTTTCAATCAGGCATTGACTCTCTTTTTTCATAACATGATGCTTGAGGAGTACTTATTTGTACGTTTCCATTTTCCAATTTACAGGGAACAAGTACGTTCTTTTTGTGTGCAGGAACTGGGACGTGGACTCCAACTCTCACTTGGGGCATTAGGAGTACTCATTAGACGTATCATTTTTTCCATCACAAAGGGAGATGACAGGTGGATTTTGTATTGCAGGCGACTGTGTGATGTACATGTTGGTTTATTCTTTCCATGTATGTGCAGTCTTTTTCATTAAAATTCTTGAACGTATGTTGCAAAAAAGTATTTATCTTTTTTTTTTCATTAGAAAGGGAGAAGGCACGCTGATTTTGTATTGGTTGACACTTCTTTTAATTAAGGTGTGTGTTTTTTTCGCATGGTAATTAACGTGGGTGTTGAGGACTCTTAGATGTACGTGGTGGGTTAATATTTACATGTACCTGTTGTATTTTTCATTAATAAAATAGTACATGCTTCTCATAGATCTTGTCCATAAATTTTAAATATAATTGCTACGTTTTTTGAAACTAAATCTTGCTGATGTGGATTACCATGAAGACTCAAAAGGTGCCCCCAATTAGTAAATATACTAGTCGTCAACCCGTGCATTCGCACGGGCTATAAATGTTACAATTATTTCATTTATTTGCATCAATATATTCAGAGAAGAATAATCATTGAAATGTGGATAATTTTTTTGTTACAAACATTACTTCAGTGGCTGCACACCACATTAGTAAACATAAGACAATACGTATAGAACTTAACTTGTATGAGTAAGTTGTAGATTATTGGTTGATGACCTTACACAGTATTAACTGGCAAACAAAATCTCCGTATAATTTTTGTTGATGCATTCCTGCTACAATAAAATAAAAAGTGTCTCACGTATACAAAATATAACAAATCTATTTGTTGGTTCTTCCCGTTAGTGAATCCATAACTACCATATATTACTTGATATGCACAACTCCAAAGCAAGAAGGTTCATAATACAATGACTAGTGCAGTGTATCAAATTATGTAGCGGTAACTCATTATTCAACCAATCCCTCCATTTGATCACTTTAGATGTCGCTTTAGTTACCTTAGCCTTTAACCTATATCATGTACTTCATGGTGGCTGCATGGAAAGTTTAGCTTCTGACCAGTGGCTTTCTCTAACTTTGCCTGAACATATACCCCCTATTGATTTCCCATCAAGAACATCATTATCCAGTTGTTCGGTGCACCTATACTTCTTGAATGTTGGATTGTAACTTTTGGGGAGAAGTGGCTAGAAATTAGCACCTTGATTTGTTATAAAGTAGAAGATAGTTTAGGACGCTTCATGTCATACTTCTCTTTCACAACGACAAAGTAGAAGATAGTTTAGGAAGCTTAATGTCATACTTCTCTTTCACAACGATTCTAAAAAAGGAAATAGGCTAATCATGAAAAATATTTGTAATATAATCTTCAAATATTTTGTGTTTTTATGTTGATACAGAAACAAGGGACAAAAGTTTCATATTAGAACAAAAAGTTATACCTTGTCCATTGAGAATCATTTTTGGGCCGTCGAGAAAGAGAATCCTACTACATATGATGTGTTAATCATTAGCCGTCTTGTAGGACAGATTGTTATCCAGAGCTAAAAGGATATGGGAAGAGTAGTACATGACATGCATTAGTTTATGTGTATATACGGGAAAAGTAGTACGTGACATGCACGGACTCTTCTCTATAATCTTGGCATTATAATTCGGTCCCAATAGATGAACGGCTCCTAATTTTTGGTTTTCTCTAAAAACGTGGGAATTTTTAGGGAGTGCCTAATTTGTAGAAGTATAGATAAGACATAATATTGGAAAGCATTGTAAGGGATGGAAAATGATTGCTACCCGTTCCTCTGCTGTAGGAATTAGCGAACTGAACACCATGTGCTTATTGTTAGGGAAATGATTGTCCTCAGCCTGCTGATAATCACGTTCCGTCCGACGCCTCTGTTGCCCGCCACGCTTCCTCCACACGAAGGCAAGTGCAGGTATCCGTTGCAAAAACAACGGTTTAGTTGGAAGTCTTCATGGTGAGCGACTACTGTGATGCCACGCGGCTTCGTTTTGTAGAAATAATCCTGCAACAAGTAGCCTGTTGCAGAAAAAAAAGATATGCAACAAGGCAGTTGTTGCAGGAAATCTAAAAAGAAATCTGCAACAAGACGTCTCCAGCAAAAAAAATCTCCAACAAGATGTTTGTTGCAAGAATGTTTCGCGACAATGCAAGTGTTGCAATGGTGGACTGTAACACTAGGGCACTCAATTGGTCAAACCAAAAGGCTTGCGGCCTGGCTGATCTTTTAAAAAGATCATCCGATGGACGCGTAGCACGCCCCTTATTGTTAATCCAAATAACATAAAAAATGTAATAACCATAAAAAGAAAAGAACACCTTGAAATCAAATTAATTACATGTGTTCAGCTCTATCGGACGTAGCATTAACCAGGTCGTCGCGTTCCATTCCCATCATATATTCCTCTGATGCGGGAACCGGCTTTATCATTCTCATATCGTACATGAAACCTCGCCATCGGGGGTCTGAGCGGGTAATAGAGCCTGTTCTTCTCTTCGATTCTTATATGCTCGCTTGTACCTCACATGATGCTAGCTTCGTGGGAGTGAATTCATGCGGCATGACTTTCTTTCACTCCTTCTGGTGTCCCTCAGACAGAGGCAATGCATCGCATGGCTTTGTGCCACGCCTGCTTGTAGGATGCCCGTATTCCTCGCCTGAAGGCGCCACGGTCATCGGCGGTGGGAGGAGGGCAGGCGGCTGTCGCGCGGAAATGATAGGAAACGACAGTTAGCAGTTGGCGCGTGGGTGCCCTTTTTACATCTCCAGTCGGCGGAGATTTAATTGCTTTGCATTTACATCATCTGTTAGAGATACGTTTTTTTTATCTCCAAGATGCAAAAGTTAGTTAATTTTGCATCTACAACTTCCATGAAAGATGGTCTAAAGAATGGCCTGTTGATGATTGTGCATTTCAAGTGTGGGGCGTGACCACACACGTCCATGTCATTGCTCCCTACTGACATTTTCAATAATTAGGGTAGCAGCTATCCTTTCCATTGATGTGCGGACAAACAACTACCAACAATTTTTGTCAGCCATATATCGGCTGGCAATATGGATGAGAATGCATGCCGGTGGATGGCCTTTCTGACATGCATGCATGGGCGCGAGACAATGATTAGGATCTGGAGCAGATCTTGCCGGTGGCTGGATCGTGGGCACATGTCGGTGTCATTGGTCCCTACACATATACTCTGCGTGAGGCATGCTCGAAACTACGCACGTGCAAGCCAACTCAGGATATTCACAGTAGGGAGTATCGTATATTGGTATCATGCATAAATTATTAGTGTATGATACAACCTTCATAGTAAATGGTCCTTCTCGTCCGTCTCGCGTCGCCTCCTCCGCGGGCGGCTCGGGAGGGCTCAGCCGCCGCCGCCTAGTAACCCTCTAGCGCCCTTCTCCCACTCCGCCGCTGCCGGGCAAAGCCCGTGTTTGTGACGGCGGCGGCGGAGGGTCTCTCATCGCTCTCCCGGATCCCCGGTGGCGCGGGCTTCCTGATCCATGTGGTGCGGCTCTCCCGACGGTGTGGCGGATCCCGGAGGCAGCGGGCTCGCGGCGGAGCACGGGTGCCAAGATCCATGGGTGTGGGACTCCCGGTAGCGTGCGGGCTCCCATCGGCGGCGGGATCGGTCGACGGCGGGCTTGGGCAATGGCGTCGGCCACACGGTGCCGGATCTCGTCGCTCGTGGCGGATCTCGCCACTCTGGCCATCGTGGAGGAACCCAGACCTGGGGCGGCGGCCCCGTTAGGCATGGCGACGGCGCCCTCGGTTGGCGACGTTCGCGGGGGTGGATGAACGGCATCTTGACTGCGTGAGCGGTGAGTTGCCGGTGAATCTCCTCCACGCTGCAGGCTCTCTACCGCTGCACTTGGTGGCTTACAATCGCGGTCGTCGGCCCCGGTGCGTTCGCGGGGGCTGGTAGAGGTGACATCGGACCGGAGGAAATTCTGGATGACTGGTTCATCCCGACTGTGGCGACGACCAGGGTTGCCTTTCTCCTACTTGAAGGTGCTGTCGATCTCCCGGCCCTCCACCCCGACCCCATGCCCGGGTGAAAACCTAAAATCTCCTTCGATTGGGCGGCGGCAGCAATGCGTGTGTTGTACCCTTCTTGGAGGCGCCGCCTGGAGCGTTTGGGTGCTCTGTTAGAGGAACTGCAGGCGGAGGGGATGGGACCAGTGGCAGCAAGTGGTATTCGAGACAGAGGCGCGGCATGGCATCTGGCACATCGACAACGGCGGGTCTCAGCGGCATGGAGCAGCGGGGTCTCGCCGGTGGGCTTGTGATGATGGGTGAGCGCGGGATGGTGCGGTTGTCTGGCGTTGTGGTGGCATCAACGACAGCTAGACCGGGCAAGGTAGATGCAGCAGTACATCACTGAAGATGGATTGGTGGTAGATGGTTGTGGCGGCCTCATACCCAGCAGGCGTCCTGGTTGAGTAGTGCGTTGGACTAATGGGTGCCCTATACCCAGCAGGCATCCTGGTTGGGACCTCAAGCCTTAGATGTTAGGTTTGGCTGCGAGGTCTGTTTGGTATTAGGCCCAGACTATTAGCATCCCTTCATCAACTGGATAGGAGTAGCAACAGATGTTGCCTATACGGTGGCTATAGTCTTACTGTTGTATGACATTGTAAGCTCTTGTTTGAATAATTCATAAAGTGACTGCATGCATCGTCCAGATACAGAGGTCGGGGGTCCTCCTCCTTTTGTAAAAAAAACCTTCACAGTGAATAATATCATAGATAACCTTATTTATGACCATGCATAAAAGAAAGTAGGATAGCACTTATTATGTCACGGTATGTACCTATGTTACAAAAACTCAATTCGGTGTCCAGGCTCATCTCCACCCGCTCAGAAAAAATCAAAATAAATACTAAAACAATTCTTAAAATTCCAGAAAAAATTGTGTGATAGAAAATTTTATGCGTGAGATTCGCTCCAAGTTTCAATTTATTTGAACATCTGAGCAGCTCTCAGTAAAAAAAACAAATCAGGGCCACAACAGTTGGTGAACAATAAACTTTTTATAAACCCTGAATTTGTCTTTCTTCTGAGAGCTGCTCAGATGTCCAAATGAGTTGAAACTTGGTGCGCACCTCACGCATAAACTTATCTACCACACAAAAAAATTGGCCACTGTGACTCTTTGTATCTATAACCTTCCTCCTTGGTTGTGCATGTTAGTGCTCATCCAAGGCCCCAAGCAACCCGGCAACGACATTGATGTGTACCTAAGGCCATTAGTTGAATAACTTTTAGAGCTGTGGAGTATAGAAGGTGTACGTGTGTGGGATGAGCACAAACAGGAGGAATTTGACCTGCGAGCGTTGCTGTTTGTAACCATCAATGATTGGCCTGCTCTCAGTAACCTTGGCTCCCTTGGCGTGGACAACTAAACACCTGGGTATGGGCACTCCTCTTGGCTTGTGCTAAGCTTGGGGGAGGTGCCCCGGTATCGTATCACCATCACATCTTTTCTTTTATTGTTTTTCTTAGTTTGATCCTTTTGGTAATATATTGCTCTAGTAAAATAAAGTTTTAGTATGATCTATCTTTTATTGTTTTTCTTAGTATGATCTTTGTGTGTACAGTTTGAATTGTCCATATGAGTCTTCACCGGTTTAGAAACTGGCGAAGACTCATATTGCGGCCACAAATTCTACACATAGAGTTCAATGAAGACCAAGAGGTGGTGATAGTTTGAAAAGTAACATATTTAAGGTGGTAAAAACCATGTTTGCGGAGCGAGGTGGGTCTAAATTTAGTAGTAAACTTAGCAATAACGGTTATAGAGAGAATGCGCTACTGCTATGATCTGTAGAAGTAGTGCTCTTTGTATTAAGGCGTTGCTGTTATAATTAGCTTCACGGCGGGGACGTGGCAATTATAGCAGTAGCGCAGCTTATTATAGGCGCGCTACTGCTACATCTATGTTAGCAGCGCGTTTCGTCGGCACGCGCTACTGGTACATAGCAGCAGCGCCTTATTTTAAAGCGCGCTGCTGGTAAGATTCGGTGTATAGGCTTTTCCTTAGTAGTGGTAGCCAGTTAGTGCATTTGAGTCGACGAGAGAAGAG
>NC_041391.1:1793142-1803549 GCF_002162155.2 Triticum dicoccoides | reverse complement strand
TATAATTATTTTACGATATATATGCCAGGTTATTTACGGTAATTAGCTATATGACCGGGCTGTAATAGGTGACACCGTGCGGATCGGAAGATTAGGCGGCCGGAGCGTACGATTAGATGTTGCATCAATATGTTATTTCATATTATTTTTGAGACTAACTTATTAATACAGTGCCAAATGCAAGTTTCTGTTTTTTCCTTCTTTTTAAGTATCGCAAAAAAGGAATATCAAACGGAATCCAAACTGAATAAAAAATTAGGATGATTTTTCTTGGACCAGAAGACACCTGATGGAATTGGGGGCCAAGCCAGAAGAGTCCCGAGGAGGCCACAAGCCACCAGGGCATGCACCTATGGCTTGTGGGCCCCTCGAGAGTCCCCTGACCTAACTCTTCGTCCTATATATTCTCTAATATTCCATTGATCTCAAAAAAGAGCCACAACAATACTTTTCCGCCGCCGCAAGTCTCTGTTCCCGTGAGGTCCCGTCTTGGAGCCTTTTCCTGTGATCTGCCAGAGGGGGAACCAATCATGGTGGGCCTCTACATCAACACCATTGCCCTTCCAATGATGCGTGAATAGCTCACTTCAGACCTATGGGTTCATAGCTAGTAGCTATATGAGTTCTTCTCTCTCTTTGTTCTTCAATACAAAGTTCTCCATGATCTTCATGGAGATCTATCAGATGTAATGCTATTTTGCGGTGTGTTTGTTGAGATCCGAATAATTGTGGATTTACGATCATACTATCTATGGATATTATTTGAATCTTCTCTCAATTCTTATATGCATGATTTCATATCTTTGTAAGTCTCTTCGAGTTTTGGGTTTGGTTTGTCCAACTAGATCGGTAATTCTTCCAATGGGAGAAGTGCTTAGTTTTGGGTTCAATCTTACGGTTTCCTCACCCAGTGACAAAGTAGGGGTAGCGAGGCATGTATTGCATTGTTGCCACCAAGGATAAAAAGAAGGGTTTTATACCATATTGCTTGAGTTTATCCCTCTACATCATGTCATCTTAGTTAATGCATTACTATGTTCTTTATGAATTTAATATTCTAGATGCAGGCTGATACGTCCATTTTGGATCATGCTTTTATATGTATATTTATTGCATTATGGGTTGATATTACACATTATGGTACAATACTTATGCCTTTTCTCTCTTATTTTACAAGGTTAACATGAAGAGGGAGAATGCCGGCAGCTGGAATTTTGGACCTGAAAAGGAGCAAATATGAGAGGCCTATTCTGGACAACTTCAAATGTCCTAAAAACTTACGAAGAATTATTTTGGAATATATTAAAATTATAGGGCGAAGAAATAACAGAGGGGGACCCACCAGGCAGCCACAAGCTTGGTGGCACACCCTACCCCCAAGGGAAAGCCCCTAGGGCTTGTGACCCACCTGGCAGGCCCCCGGTGCCCATCTTCTTCTATATGAAGCATTTTGACTTGGATAAAATCAAGAGAGTGCTTTCGGGATGAAGCGTCATCGTCTCGAGGCGGAACTTGAGCAGAACCAATCTACGGCTTCAGCAGAACCAATCTACGGCTTCAGCAGAGCTGTTCTGCTGGGGAAACTTCCCTCCGGAGGCAGAAATCTAAGCCATCGTCATCACCGACGATACGCTCATCGAGAGGGGGTCAGTCTCCATCAACATCTTCACCAGCACCATCTCCTGTCAAACCCTAGTTCATCTCTTGTATCCAATCTATGTCTCAACACCTCAGATTGGTACCTGTAGGTTGCTAGTAGTGTTGATTACTCCTTTGTAGTTGATCTTTATATCCTTAATGATAATTAATAGTCCTCTGATCATGAACATTAATATGCTTTGTGAGTAGTTACTTTTGTTCCCGCGGACATGGGATAAGTCTTGCTATAAGTAATCATGTGAATTTGGTATTCGTTCGATATTTTAATGAGATGTATGTTGTCTTTCCTCTAGTGATGTTATGTGAACGTCGACTACGACACTTCACCATTGTTTGGGCCTAGAGGAAGGCATTGGGAAGTAATAAGTAGATGATCGGTTGTTAGAGTGACAGAAGCGTGAACCCTAGTTTATGAGTTGCTTCGTAAGGGGCTGATTCGGATCCATATGTATCATGCTATGGTTAGAGTATTCTTAATTCTTCTTTCGTAGTTGGGGATTCTTGCGAGAGGATTTAATCTTAAGTGGGCGGCTTGTCCAAGTAATTTCAGCAACCCAAGCACCGGTCCACCCACATATCAAATTGTCAAAGTAACGAACACGAATCATATGAGCATGATGAAAACTAGCTTGACAGAAATTCCCATGTGTCCTCGGGAGCGCTTTGCTTCATATAAGAGGTTGTCCTGACTTGGCCTTTGCTACAAAAAGGATTGTGACACCTTGTTGCACCCTTGCTACTTTTATTACTTCTTACCCGTTACTTTTATTACTTTCGTAGTTGCGGATGCTTGAGAGAGCCCCGCTCCTTCTTCTTCTTCCTTGACCTCCCCCCTAGATAGGAAGAGGGTTGCCCCTCTGGTCCATGGCCTCCATGGCGGCGGTGGGGCGAGAGTCCCTCCGAGATTGGATATCTCTCTCTGTTTTCTTCTGTTTCTGCGCTCCCAGATTCTGGCCTTTCACCGTTTATTAATTAACGGAGACCCCTAACTCCGATTGGACTCTCTTTTTAACACGATTTCTATCCGGATATCAGCGTTCTTGTGACGAAAGAAGGGCCCCAACCGCCTTAAGGGGTGGCCACAAGCCTGCCAGCCGCCCCCTGGGCTTGTGGCCCCCCCGGGCATCGTCCCGCGTTTATTCTTCTTCCCAAAAATCATAAATATTCCAAAAAAATCTCCGTAAGTTTTTTTATCGCGTTTGGACTTCGTTTGGTATGGATATTCTGCGAAACAAAAAACATGCAACAAACAGGAACTGGCACTGGGCACTGGATCAATATGTTAGTCCCAAAAATAGTATAGAAAGTTACCAAAAGTATATGAAAGTTGTAGAATAATGGCATGAAACAATGAAAAATTATAGATACGACGGAGAGGTCTCAGCGATAGGAGGCGGGCGGTGGCGGCCAAGCAGCGGTCGGGCAGAAACGGTAAGAAACAGCAGTTAGCAGTTCGCGCACGGGTGCCCTTTTTACATCTCTAGTCGGCGGAGATATAAGTTTTTTGGTATCTACATCATCCGTTAGACATATGTTTTTGGTCTCGAAGATGCAAAAGTTAGTTAATTTTACATCTACATCTTCTATCGAAGATGCTCTAAAGAATGGCCTTTTGATGAGTGTGCATTTCGTGGGTGGGGCGTGACCACACACGTCCATGTCATTGGTCCCTACTGACATTTTCAATTATCGCGTGTTTACTGGTGTAGGGTAGCAGCTATCATTTCCATAGATGGGATGGCCTTTCTGACAAGCGCACGAGACAATGATTAGGGTCTGGCGTGGATCTTGCCGGTGGTCCCTACAGATATAGGGCCTGTTTGGATCATGTCCTGGAGCCAGAAGGGTGCCTGAGATCTGCCTGGATTCGATCTGTTTCGTTGGTGTCCTCAGTCATCTCCTTCTAGCCTGGCCTGAAAACTAGTCCTATTTTATCTTTATTATTAAAAAATCTTATACTTCATTGAGAATGTATCTAAAATGCATAAAATTAAATAGTGTAGTATATTTCATACTTTAATTTTTTTGCCCAATAAGATTCAATTTTAGTGGGTTGAATGTGGAATATTCCTATTCGAAATACTCATAAAATTACAGTTTTTGTTCATATGTGATTTTTCTGTGTATGTCAATTTTTTTATTTTTTCCTTGCTAGGTTACAATTTGGTGATTCTCAAATTAAATTATCATAGTATGGGTCTTCATTTCGTAAGGTAGGATTGATATTTTTTTTTCAATCAGGCATTGACTCTCTTTTTTCATAACATGATGCTTGAGGAGTACTTATTTGTACGTTTCCATTTTTCCAATTTACAGGGAACAAGTACGTTCTTTTTGTGTGCAGGAACTGGGACGTGGACTCCAACTCTCACTTGGGGCATTAGGAGTACTCATTAGACGTATCATTTTTTCCATCACAAAGGGAGATGACAGGTGGATTTTGTATTGCAGGCGGCTGTGTGATGTACATGTTGGTTTATTCTTTCCATGTATGTGCAGTCTTTTTCATTAAAATTCTTGAACGTATGTTGCAAAAAAGTATTTATCTTTTTTTTTTCATTAGAAAGGGAGAAGGCACGCTGATTTTGTATTGGTTGACACTTCTTTTAATTAAGGTGTGTGTTTTTTTCGCATGGTAATTAACGTGGGTGTTGAGGACTCTTAGATGTACGTGGTGGGTTAATATTTACATGTACCTGTTGTATTTTTCATTAATAAAATAGTACATGCTTCTCATAGATCTTGTCCATAAATTTTAAATATAATTGCTACATTTTTTGAAACTAAATCTTGCTGATGTGGATTACCATGAAGACTCAAAAGGTGCCCCCAATTAGTAAATATACTAGTCATCAACCCGTGCATTCGCACGGGCTATAAATGTTACAATTATTTCATTTATTTGCATCAATATATTCAGAGAAGAATAATTATTGAAATGTGGATAATTTTTTTGTTACAAACATTACTTCAGTGGCTGCACACCACATTAGTAAACATCGGACAATACGTATAGAACTTAACTTGTATGAGTAAGTTGTAGATTATTGGTTGATGACCTTACACAGTATTAACTGGCAAACAAAATCTCCGTATAATTTTTGTTGATGCATTCCTGCTATAATAAAATAAAAAGTGTCTCACGTATACAAAATATAACAACACTATTTGTTGGTTCTTCCCGTTAGTGAATCCATAACTACCATATATTACTTGATATGCACAACTCCAAAGCAAGAAGGTTCATAATACAATGACTAGTGCAGTGTATCAAATTATGTAGCGGTAACTCATTATTCAACCAATCCCTCCATTTGATCACTTTAGATGTCGCTTTAGTTACCTTAGCCTTTAACCTATATCATGTACTTCATGGTGGCTGCATGGAAAGTTTAGCTTCTGACCAATGGCTTTCTCTAACTTTGCCTGAACATATACCCCCTATTGATTTCCCATCAAGAACATCATTATCCAGTTGTTCGGTGCACCTATACTTCTTGAATGTTGTATTGTAACTTTTGGGGAGAAGTGGCTAGAAATTAGCACCTTGATTTGTTATAAAGTAGAAGATAGTTTAGGAAGCTTCATGTCATACTTCTCTTTCAAAACGACAAAGTAGAAGATAGTTTAGGAAGCTTAATGTCATACTTCTCTTTCACAATGATTCTAAAAAAGGAAATAGGCTAATCATGAAAAATATTTGTAATATAATCTTCAAATATTTTGTGTTTTTATGTTGATACAGAAACAAGGGACAAAAGTTTCATATTAGAACAAAAAGTTATACCTTGTCCATTGAGAATCTTTTTTGGGCCGTCGAGAAAGAGAATCCTACTACATATGATGTGTTAATCATTAGCCGTCTTGTAGGACAGATTGTTATCCAGAGCTAAAAGGATATGGGAAGAGTAGTACATGACATGCATTAGTTTATGTGTATATACGGGAAAAGTAGTACGTGACATGCACGGACTCTTCTCTATAATCTGGGCATTATAATTCGGTCCCAATAGATGAACGGCTCCTAATTTTTGGTTTTCTCTAAAAACGTGGGAATTTTTAGGGAGTGCCTAATTTGTAGAAGTATAGATAAGATATAATATTGGAAAGCATTGTAAGGGATGGAAAATGATTGCTACCCGTTCCTCTGCTGTAGGAATTAGCGAACCGAACACCATGTGCTTATTGTTAGGGAAATGATTGTCCTCAGCCTGCTGATAATCACGTTCCGTCCGACGCCTCTGTTGCCCGCCACGCTTCCTCCACACAAAGGCAAGTGCAGGTATCCGTTGCAAAAACAACGGTTTAGTTGGAAGTCTTCGTGGTGAGCGACTACTGTGATGCCACGCGGCTTCGTTTTGTAGAAATAATCCTGCAACAAGTAGCCTGTCGCAGAAAAAAAAGATATGCAACAAGGCAGTTGTTGCAGGAAATCTAAAAAGAAATCTGCAACAAGACGTCTCCAGCAAAAAAAATCTCCAACAAGATGTTTGTTGCAAGAATGTTTCGCGACAATGCAAGTGTTGCAATGGTGGACTGTAACACTAGGGCACCCAATTGGTCAAACCAAAAGGCTTGCGGCCTGGCTGATCTTTTAAAAAGATCATCCGATGGACGCGTAGCACGCCCCTTATTGTTAATCCAAATAACATAAAAAATGTAATAACCATAAAAAGAAAAGAACACCTTGAAATCAAATTAATTACATGTGTTCAGCTCTATCGGACGTAGCATTAACCAGGTCGTCGCGTTCCATTCCCATCATATATTCCTCTGATGCGGGAACCGGCTTTATCATTCTCATATCGTACATGAAACCTCGCCATCGGGGGTCTGAGCGGGTAATAGAGCCTGTTCTTCTCTTCGATTCTTATATGCTCGCTTGTACCTCACATGATGCTAGCTTCGTGGGAGTGAATTCATGCGGCATGACTTTCTTTCACTCCTTCTGGTGTCCCTCAGACAGAGGCAACGCATCGCATGGCTTTGTGCCACGCCTGCTTGTAGGATGCCCGTATTCCTCGCCTGAAGGCGCCACGGTCATCGGCGGTGGGAGGAGGGCAGGCGGCTGTCGCGCGGAAATGGTAGGAAACGACAGTTAGCAGTTGGCGCGTGGGTGCCCTTTTTACATCTCCAGTCGGCGGAGATTTAATTTCTTTGCATTTACATCATCTGTTAGAGATACGTTTTTTTATCTCCAAGATGCAAAAGTTAGTTAATTTTGCATCTACAACTTCCATGAAAGATGATCTAAAGAATGGCCTGTTGATGATTGTGCATTTCAAGTGTGGGGCGTGACCACACACGTCCATGTCATTGCTCCCTACTGACATTTTCAATAATTAGGGTAGCAGCTATCCTTTCCATTGATGTGCGGACAAACAACTACCAACAATTTTTGTCAGCCATATATAGGCTGGCAATATGGATGAGAATGCATGCCGGTGGATGGCCTTTCTGACATGCATGCATGGGCGCGAGACAATGATTAGGATCTGGAGCAGATCTTGCCGGTGGCTGGATCGTGGGCACATGTCGGTGTCATTGGTCCCTACACATATACTCTGCGTGAGGCATGCTCGAAACTACGCACGTGCAAGCCAACTCAGGATATTCACAGTAGGGAGTATCGTATATTGGTATCATGCATAAGTTATTAGTGTATGATACAACCTTCATAGTAAATGGTCCTTCTCGTCCGTCTCGCGTTGCCTCCTCCGCGGGCGGCCCGGGAGGGCTCAGCCGCCGCCGCCTAGTAACCCTCTAGCGCCCTTCTCCCCCTCCGCCGCCGCCGGGCAAAGCCCATGTTTGTGACGGCGGCGGCGGAGGGTCTCTCATCGCTCTCCCGGATCCCCGGTGGCGCGGGCGTCCTGATCCATGTGGTGCGGCTCTCCCGACGGTGTGGCGGATCCCGGAGGCAACGGGCTCGCGGCGGAGCACGGGTGCCAAGATCCATGGGTGTGGGACTCCCGGTAGCGTGCGGGCTCCCATCGGCGGCGGGATCGGTCGACGGCGGGCTGGGGCGATGGCGTCGGCCACGCGGTGCCGGATCTCGTCGCTCGTGGCGGATCTCGCCAGTCTGGCCATCGTGGAGGAACCCAGACCTGGGGCGGCGGCCCCGTTAGGCATGGCGACGGCGCCCTCGGTTGGCGACGTTCGCGGGGGTGGATGAACGGCATCTTGACTGCGTGAGCGGTGAGTTGCCGGTGGATCTCCTCCACGCTGCAGGATCTCTCCCGCTGCACTTGGTGGCTTACGTTCACGGTCGTCGGCCCCGGTGCGTTTGCGGGGGCTGGTAGAGGTGACATCGGACCGGAGGAAATTCTGGATGACTGGTTCATCCCGACGGTGGCGACGACCAGGGTTGCCTTTCTCCTACTTGAAGGTGCTGTCGATCTCCCGGCCCTCCACCCCGACCCCATGCCCGGGTGAAAACCTAAAATCTCCTTCGATTGGGCGGCGGCAGCAATGCGTGTGTCGTACCCTTCTTGGAGGCGCCGCCTGGAGCGTTTGGGTGCTCTGTTAGAGGAACTGCAGGCGGAGGGTATGGGACCAGTGGCAGCAAGTGGTATTCGCGACAGAGGCGCGGCATGGCATCTGGCACGTCGACAACGGCGGGTCTCAGCGGCATGGAGCAGCGGGGTCTCGCCGGTGGGCGTGTGATGATGGGTGAGCGCAGGATGGTGCGGTTGTCTGGCGTTGTGGTGGCGTCAACGACAGCTAGACCGGGCAAGGTAAATGCAGCAGTACATCACTGAAGATGGATTGGTGGTAGATGGCTGTGGCGGCCTCATACCCAGCAGGCGTCCTGGTTGAGTAGTGCGTTGGACTGGTGGGTGCCCTATACCCGGCAGGCGTCCTGGTTGGGACCTCAAGCCTTAGATGTTAGGTTTGGCTGCGAGGTCTGTTTGGCATTAGGCCCAGACTATTAGCATCCCTTCATCAACTGGATAGGAGTAGCAACAGATGTTGCCTATACGGTGGCTATAGTCTTACTGTTGTATGACATTGTAAGCTCTTGTTTGAATAATTCATAAAGTGACTGCATGCATCGTCCAGATACAGAGGTCGGGGGTCGCCTCCTTTTGTAAAAAAAACCTTCACAGTGAATAATATCATAGATAACCTTATTTATGACCATGCATAACAGAAAGTAGAATAACACTTATTATGTCACGGTATGTACCTATGTTACAAAAACTCAATTCGGTGTCCAGGCTCATCTCCACCCGCTCAGAAAAAAACAAAATAAATACTAAAACAATTCATAAAATTCCAAAAAAAATGTGTGATAGAAAATTTTATGCGTGAGATTCGCTCCAAGTTTCAATTTATTTGAACATCTGAGCAGCTCTCAGTAAAAAAAAACAAATCAGGGCCACAACAGTTGGTGAACAATAAACTTTTTACAAACCCTGAATTTGTCTTTCTTCTGAGAGCTGCTCAGATGTCCAAATGAGTTGAAACTTGGTGCGCACCTCACGCATAAACTTATCTACCACACAAAAAAATTGGCCACTGTGACTCTTTGTATCTATAACCTTCCTCCTTTGTTGTGCATGTTAGTGCTCATCCAACGCCCCAAGCAACCCGGCAACGACATTGATGTGTACCTAAGGCCATTAGTTGAATAACTTTTACAGCTATGGAGTATAGAAGGTGTACGTGTGTGGGATGAGCACAAACAGGAGGAATTTGACCTGCGAGCGTTGCTGTTTGTAACCATCAACGATTGGCCTGCTCTCAGTAACCTTGGCTTCCCATGGTGTGGACAACTAAACACCTGGGTATGGGCACTCCTCTTGGCTTGTGCTAAGCTTGGGGGAGGTGCCCCGGTATCGTATCACCATCACATCTTTTCTTTTATTGTTTTTCTTAGTTTGATCCTTTTGGTAATATCTTGCTCTAGTAAAATAAAGTTTTAGTATGATCTAGCTTTTAGTTTTGCTTTGTGTTTCCCCCTATGTAATCGAGTTTGAGAGTTATATAATAAAGAGTAATTTTAGTTAAGGGCTTTGCTTTCTTGCTATGATCTTCACAAAAAGAAAAAATATAGAATAGCAGCAAGAAAGATTATATGATGATCTTATGGGAAGTGATGACTTCACATACACGGAGTATGCTGATTGAAACTTTTTGTGAGTTCACAAACATAGCCATTGGTCATCGCTGCAATTAATAGGAAGTAATAAAGAAAGAGAGGTTCACATACACGACAAGGGAAAACCTTATACACAGAATCTTACCAGCAGCGCTGGACAAAACAGGGCGCTACTGCTACTTAGTAGTAGCGTTTTTAAGTAGACCGCGCTACTGCTACTACTTTAGCCGTACAGCGTTCTGAGAAACCGTGCTGCTGCTATATTTGTACTTGGTGGAGATGGCTAGCCCCACTTAGCAGTAGCGCGTACCACTGACCGGCGCTATTACTACGCCACGTAGCAGCAGCGCGTTTCTCTGAAACGCGCTACTACTTACTTACCTTATCCTGGATCGGTTCACCCTCTCACACTCACTCCCTGTCACTCGCTCTCGCACGCGCCTAACCCGTACATCATCCGCAGCCGCCGTGCTGCTCCTCGCCAAGGTACTCCCTCCTCCCTCCTCCCCTCCCTCCTCCCCCCTCCTCAGGCCGCCCTCCTCCCACCACCCCTCTCCCTCCTCCTTCTCCGGCCGGCCCCTCCCTCCTCCTCCTTCGGCTGCCCTCGTCCGACCACCCCTCTCCCTCCTCCTCCTCCGGCTGCCCCG
>NC_041391.1:1780351-1792672 GCF_002162155.2 Triticum dicoccoides | reverse complement strand
CATCCTCTCTCCTTCCTCCTCCCTTACCCTCCTCCCTACATCTTTTTTTTTTCTGTTTTTCACTGTAGTTTTTTACTATTGTATAATGTAGTTTTTTTACTGTTTTTGGTAAGTGTTTAAATTAGTAAGTAAATTAATAAACTAGTTTAGTTTTAGTAAGAACTAGTTGAATTAATAGAACTAATGTATTTTTAGTAAGAAAATTAATATAACTAGTTGAACTACTTTATTTCTATTTATAGTAAGTTTATATTTCGTAAGAACTAGTTGAATTAATAGAACTAGTTGAACATGTCACATTTATTGTTATTTTTTTAGTTTATGCAATTATTCCCGTATTAGTGATAACTTATAGGGTTTTTGTTTTTGCAGAAATCAAGGAGCCCCTCCATCATCCCCGTCACCGACCCCCTCCGACCTCGAGGTGAGACCATCCAAATCTCCATGTCAATCTGAGTCCTATATGATATGATGTAGAGAAAAACATGTATATCTTGTGTTGCTCAAATATGATATGTGGTTGCCCAAGTGGCCGCTCATGTTCAGGTTACACCATCGAGTGGCCTATGTTTTGTCGGAGTGTTGATTAATTTCTGTTTCGGCAAATTCCAGGCGCTCGATATGTCCTGTTTTATCAAAGGTCATGCCGGAATTTTTGATGAATTTTGGCATGACTTGTGCTAGAATATGTAGGAAATATCGAGTGGCGTGGATTTTCTAGAAAGATAATTAAATGATATTTCGGGTTGACTTTAAGTCTGTCGAGGCCGAAGAATCCCGACTGTTGTCGTGGGGGTCGTTTCTCCTTCTTCTCCGGGTGCTAGACCTTTGTTATGCACTAGGGGAAGGAGGATTAACGACCATCACCGACGGTCGCAAATGTTAGATAGGAATCAATGAGGAATAATGAACAAGCTGAGAGTTTTAATTGTACAAGTTTAATCTTTGAGTTATGAACATAGGAAATGTCGTCGGATGAAGAAGGTCCCAGGAAGTGCTCTTGGTGCGGCGACAACCGGAGTTTCTGCGACAGGCATCCCCTGGATGAAGGTTGGCGCTTCAACACTAAGCTCGAGGAGGCCTTTGATTGTGATGCGGTAAGCTACGATGAAAAGTGTTTTTTTCCGTAATTAAGCTTGACTTCTACTACTTCAACATGTAATTTTCGTCTTTCACAATTCAACTGGCTTATCCCATGCCATGCAAGACGCTAAGTCTTGGAGAGGATGGGTTTTGAAGATCATGAGAGGAATGAAACAAAGAAAATTAACCTAAGGACCCATCTTGGTATGGATTTTGAGGTAAATCTATACAATTCTGAGAGCGTATCCCATTTTGGTTGCCCGGGATGGGAAACACTTTGCAAGATGTATTATTTTCAAGATGATATGTTTGTCATCATGGATCTAGGTGATCCTGACATCGACCAAGACAATTTGGACATTTGGGTCCTTGTTGATAAGCTTCCAATTCTACCGCTATATGAGTTCCTCAAACATAGTTATTAAGTAATTTATATTGTTTAATTAAAAATAGTTGACAGCTTATTTCCATTGATAGCTTACTTTCATTCTTCAAAGAATGTGCAGAAGATAGTAGACAGAACCAACTACACCGATGGCTCTGATTTAACTTATGAGGAGAAAAGTGATTTGGTCGCATATTGTACTGATCTTGAGAATTACAATGCCTTTTATCGAACTCATCCAAATTATGGTCAATACGTGCCACTAGTGCACCTGTTGAACCACGCTAACTTCCATGGACATATCCTGGTAAGATTTTTTACTATTACGACATTCGTGCATCTTTTGCATACTTATAAAACTGAACTACATTGCTAACTACGAAGTTATTACTATGTTTTTAACAGAAAATCCCGACGGATTGTGTGCCTCATTTGATGTATCAGAATGGTCGCCTTGATGTTTTGAACATACATCCAGGTCATCCTACGAATCTCACCTGTCCATACCGGATTCATAAAACAGGTGCACACATGATAATGAAAGAATAGAAAAAAATGTATGGACAGTCGTAAGGAGGTTCTTGGAAGCAACATTGTGCGAAAGGCAAGAATTGGAGACAGGACAATCTCCATTCTCCATAATGGAGAGTTAGGGGCTATCTTGTTTTATGCTATTTTACCTAAGATAATATAGTAGGTCCTAAGAGAATGTAGTAGGTCCTATGAGGTACAATATGTTTATGAGAGTTGATGATGATGAGTAGTTGTGATTATGTCTAGTGACCAACTTGTATGTGATGTCTCATTGATTAAAACGATGATCATGAGGAGGTATTATATGACAATGATGTATTATGATGATAAGTTGTTAACAATATGATGATGATGATGATATATTATATCATCGGGTGAAAGAACCGCGGATTAGTTTCAAGTGGATGTCGATCCAATTGAAACTTGTCCACAGTTCTTTCTCCCAGTGATATAATAACTCATTATGACGTAAAAGCATTCTCTAAATTGCCGCGGTATGAAAATTTGTATAAAGGTGTATGAATACAACATGAAATAAAAAAGAAATATGAAATAATAGTAGTAGCACGTGCTAGGAGAAGTGCTACTACTAATTACCAGTAGCGTGTGTAGTACAAAGCGCTGCTACTAAGTCGATATAGCAGTAGCGTGGTCCAACCCAAGCTACTGCTAACCTTTAGTTGTAGCACCTCACTAGTAGCGCTGCACCCCGCGCTACTGGTAGGTTTCAAACACGCGCTACTGCTAGGGTCATATCAGCCAAAACTTCCGCACAAAGTAGAGATACTACTTGTGCATCCAAACACCCTCAACCCAGTTTTGCCATGACAGCCCACCATACCTACCTATGGATAGAGTAAGATGCTTGATATGTCTCCAACGTATCTATAATTTATGAAGTATTCATGCTATTATATTATCCATCGTAGATGTTTTATATGCATTTATATGCTATTTTATATAATGTTTGGGACTAACCTATTAACCTAGAGCCCAGTGCCAGTTTCTGTTTTCTCCTTGTTTTTGAGTTTTACAAAAAAGGAATACCAAATGGAGTCCAATTGATGTGCCAATTTTTGATGATTTTTTATGGACGAAAACAAGACCACGGGGCATTGGAGTTGGGCCAGAAGAATCCCGGGCTGCCCACAAAGGTGGGGGGCGCGCCCACCCCCCTTTGGCGTGCCCCCCTGCCTCGTGGACAGCCCGGAGACCCCCCTGACGTGAAACCTACGCCAAAAATTAATATAAATACTAGAACCTTCGAAGAACAGAATAGATCGGGAGTTCCGCCACCGAAAGCCTTTGTAGCCACCAAAAACCAATCTGGAGCCTGTTCCGGCACCCTGCCGGAGGGGGGAACCCTCACTGGTGGCCATCTTCATCATCCCGGCGTTCTCCATGACGAGGAGCGAGTAGTTCACCCTCGGGGCTGAGGGTATGTACCGGTAGCTATGTGTTTGATCTTTCGGTCTCATGTTCTTGAGGTGGTATGATCTTGATGTATCGCGAGCTTTGCTATTATAGTTGGATCTTATGATGTTTCTCCTCCTCTACTCTCTGGTAATGGATTGAGTTTTCCATTTGAAGTTATCTTATCAGATTGAGTCTTTAAGGATTTGAGAACACTTGATGTATGTCGTGCCGTGCTTATCTGTGGTGACAATGGGATATTCACGTGATCTACTTGATGTATGTTTTGGTGATCAACTTGCGGGTTCAATGAACTTATGCATAGTGGTTGGCACATGTTTTTGTCTTGACTCTCTGGTAGAAATTTTGGGGCACTCTTTGAAGTACTTTTGTGTTGGTTGAATAGATGAATCCGAGCTTGTGTGCTGCATATCGTATAATCATACCCGTGGATACTTGAGGTGACAATGGAGTATCTAGGTGACATTAGGGTTTTGGTTGATTTGTGTCTTAAGGTGTTATTCTAGTACGAACTCTATGATAGATTGAACGGAAAGAATAGCTTCATGTTATCTTACTACGGACTCTTGAATAGATCGAGCAGAAAGGATAACTTTGTAGTGGTTTCGTACCCTACCATAATCTCTTTGTTTGCTCTCCGCTATTAGTGACTTTGTAGTGACTCTTTGTTGCATGTTGAGGGATAGTTATATGATCCAATTATGTTATTATTGTTGAGAGAACTTGCACTAGTGAAAGTATGAGCCATAGGCCTTGTTTCCTAGCATTGTAATACCATTTACGCTGACTTTTATTACTTTTTACCTTGCTGTTTTTATATTTTCAGATTACAAAAACCTATATCTACCATCCATATTGCACTTGTATCACCATCTCTTCGTCGAACTAGTGCACCTATACAATTTACAATTGTATTGGGTGTGTTGGGGACACAAGAGACTCTTTGTTATTTGGTTGCAGGGTTGTTTGAGAGAGACCATCTTCAACCTACGCCTCCCACAGATTGATAAACCTTAGGTCATCCACTTGAGGCAAATTTGATACTGTCTTACAAACCTCTGCACTTGGAGGCCCAACAACGTCTACAAGAAGAAGGTTGCGTAGTAGACATCAAGGTCTATTCTGGCACCGTTGCCGGGGAGGTGAGTGCTTAAAGGTATATCTTTAGATCTTGCAATCGAATCTTTTTTTTTCTTTTTTATCACTAGTTTAATTTATAAAGGAAAATTACACAAAAAATGGAATTGAGTTTGTCTCATACGCTTCATCTTTTTAATATCTTTCGTGAGAATGATGGAAAGGAAAATTGTGCTCAAGTGCTAGGAGAAGAAATCTATAAAATGTTTGGCACTAAATCTTTGAATGATGAGCATGATTCCAAATTTGTTAGTATGAACTCTTTGAATATCCATAGTACTAATGATGATTGCACTAGTTATGATGAAAATGTCTATTATAAGCATAGCAATTTTTGTGCAGTGTATAGACTTTGCAAGCACACACCAAATAGAGAAGATAGATTTTGCAAGAGCCATAAGTATTTAGAAACTAAATTGTTGCAAGAAAGGCTAGATGTGAGTGCTGAAAATTTAAAATTTCTTTGTTGTACTTGTGAACTTTGCAATGAACATGGTCATTTACATCTCCGATGCAAATTGTTTCATGATCGAATCGTGTCCAAAAATTGTGATCATTTGATTACCCTTGCACATCATAATGAACTTAGTTTTCTTTTGGGTTATGAAGAAATGAAACTTTCACCTAAGAATCTTCCAGAATTTGCCCTTAAGAAATTTCTTGATATTGATCTAGAGGAAATTTATATGTATTGTGCGGTGAATTGCATTGAAAATCCTTATATTGCCAATTACATAAAGAAAAGAAAGCAAATAGAAGATGAAGAGAGTACTAATGAAAGGGAAGAGACTTCCCAATATCCTCCTATTATTTCTTATGGTGAATCAGGTAACGAGAAGGAGCCCGCTATTCACCCAATCTCATTAATAAGGAGCTCAAAAAAGAGGGTTAAACCCACACATGATGTGAAGAAGAAAAAGAAAAGACGGAGAAGCAAAGGTAGAAAGGTATCCCTCTCAAATGATGTAGCTCCTACTACTCATTGTGATGATGATAATTGCTATACTATTTGTGCTATCCATACTATTAATGATGAGAGTGATTATGCTTATGATATGAAAAGGCCCAAGCTTGGGGATGGTACGTTTAATGAAGATGATATTTTTAGCCTCCCAAGTTTTGATGTGCAAATTTATTATGAGGATAGCGTGCCTCCTACTTATGTTGATTATATTGATGAAAGTGGGTTTGGAAGAGTGTCAACTTTAGGAAGTAATGATCCCACTATTTTGGAGGATGTTGAATATTATTGTGATGAATATGAAAGTGGATTTGGAGAGGTCATGACTTTATTTAGTGATGATTCCACTATCTTGGAAGAGGTGTCAATCGATTATGATGAGAAGAAAGTTGCTACTTATGATGATTATTGTCATGAAACTTATGCTATAAAAAGTAGTGATGATTATATTTATAGAACTTGTCATGATTATGATTCCCCTTTTTCTGAACATTACTCTTTTAATGTGGAAACAATTTATAGTATTCAAGCCTCTTATGATACTCCCACTATCCCGAATGAGAAGAATTTTGCTTATGTGGAGAGTAGTCAATTTTCTATGCAGGTGGATCATGGAAATAATGCTTTAGGTGCTGGTTATATTGTTGAATTCATTCATGATGGTACAGAAAATTATTATGAGGGAGGAACATATGCTTGTAGGCATTCTAATAATATCAAGTTTACTCTCTATGTGCTTAAAGTTTTTAAGTTATGCTTGTTTTGCCTTCCTATGCTAGTTGATTGTTGTTCTCATACGTTGTTTACTCACAAAACCCCTATGCATAGGAAGTGGGTTAGACTTAAATGTGCTAGTCATATTCTTCATGATGCTCTCTTTATGTTTCAATTCTTATCCTCTATGTGAGCATCATTGAAATCATCATGCCTAGCTAGGCGCGTTAAACGTTTGCGCTTGTTGGGAGGCAACCCAACTTTATTTTTGTTCTTTGCCGTTTGATTCTGTCTAGTAATAAATAATACATCTAGCCTATTTCTAGATGTGGCTTTATGTTTTAGTTAGTGTTTGTGCCAAGTAGAACCTTTGGGAAGACTTGGGTGAAGTCTTTGCGATCATGCTGTAAAAAAACAGAAACTTTTGCGCTCACGAGATTAGCTCCTATTTTTTACTGGAGAGTGATTTTAGGTTGATTCTTTTTGCACATGACTAATAGACAAATTGCTCAGGTCCACCAATTTATTTTGGAATTTTTGGAGTTACAGAAGTATTCGAATGATACAGATTACTACAGACTGTTCTGTTTTTGACTGATTCTGTTTTCTATGTGTTGTTTGCTTCTTTTTATGAATCTATGAGTAGTATCGGAGGATATGAACCATAGAGAAGTTGGAATACAGTAGATATTACACCAATATGAATTTAGAATGAGTTCACAGCAGTACCTAAGTGGTGGTTTTATTTTCTTATACTAACGGAGCTTACATGTTTTCTGTTAAATTTTGTGTTGTGAAGTTTTCATGTTTTGGGTAGAGATTCCATGGACTTTGGAATAAGGAGTGGCAAGAGCCTAAGCTTGGGGATGCCCAAGGCACCCTGTCGGTGTCAAAACCGGCGGATCTCGGGTAGGGGGTCCCGAACTGTGCGTCTAAGGCGGATGGTAACTGGAGACAGGCGACACGATGTTTACCCAGGTTCGGGCCCTCTCGATGGAGGTAAAACCCTACTCCTGCTTGATGAATATTGATGATATGGGTAGTACAAGAGTAGATTACCACCAGATCAAGGAGGCTAAACCCTCGAAGCTAGCCTATGGTATGATTGTTGTATATATAAGATTGTCTATCGACTAGCCTGGCCTCTGTTTATATAGTGCACCAGAGGCCTAGGATAACAAGAGTCGTAGCCGAATACGCCGGTGGGGGAGGAGTCCATGTCTTGATCGCCAAGTCTTGTGGAATCTTCCTTGTATGCGGCAACTGTCCGGACTGGCCCATGAGTATACGGCCATGGGGATCCTCGGCCCAATCCTACTTATCGGGAGACGACGTGGTGAGTACCCCCTAGTCCAGGACACCGTCACTAGCCCCCTGAACCGGTCTTCAAGTTAGGGACGCTCCTCGATTCTTCCGAACTGTTCTTCATCTGCGGTTGCCGGTCTTGAAAACTGGTTCAACAAATCTTCTCATCTTTGATCTTGAGGATCGCCGAAATGCATTCGACAAGTTTAAACGTCGGGTATCCGAGGAGCCCCTTTAAGTTTCCGGGCTTTATCAATGCCTTGTTATTTTTATGCCACACCTTGGGTTTGAAGTTGTTCCCGGGCGGCAGCGTCCTCTTGCGTCCGAGCTCCAACGCCGGACTGCATTTGAGGTATCTTTTGCAGCCGAGCACCAATGCCGGACTGCTTCCCAGCTCTAACGCCGAAATGTATCCGAGCTCCAATGCCAGACTGTATCCGAGGTGTCGTAAATCACCTTGGTTCAAAGAAGTTTGAAGGAGTTTACCCGAGCTTAATGCCGGAAATGCCCTCTATGGAGCCAGCCACTAGCGCCCGAGCTTTATGCCGGACTGCTTCCGAGGTGGTGCACCACCCCGGATGTGGGCCGATTTTTGTCAATATTTTTGATTGGTGCAATTTATTCTCTGCCGAGATACATAGCCAGTAGCCCTCAAGGTGGGTATCGGTCTAAAACCCGAGATGCACATGAAGGATGACATAAGACCGTTGATCCCCGTAGCCGCTGAGACTCAGGTTGATTTGCAAAATCGGTCTGAGGATCAAGTCCTAGCTCGGCAGAGTACTTCGGGACACAAAAAGCGGCGTGCTCAGTCCTCAAGAGTCAGGTTGGGTGCGGCCGACCAACCTGAGGATCAAAATCTCCTCGGAGACTGTATTGCACTTAAAATTTTCTGCATAGAACAGGCAATGCAGTAGCCCCCGAGACACTGGTCGGGTGGCAACACCAGATCAGGGGATCGATGTGCCCCTTTAATATTTGTAAATAATAAGCCCGAAGCCCAGTAGCCCCCAAGCCTTAATGCGGGCACGGGTGGCCGAATTAAGGATCGATATCCATAGTAAAATCACAAATTATGTGTAATGACTCAATGTATCCGAGTACTTTATGTCATTAATGCTTGGATCCGCATTGTACAAAACTTTGTTGACTGACCATCGGCTTCAACCTCCTCGGCCAGTAGCCGAGGAGTGTTTGTCCTACTTTATAAAGCCTTTATGAGGGCAAAGATTTACGACAAACAAGGCAATCTGGCCATACGGTTTTATAAACAAAGGTACGCAGAGAGATATGTTATATTACTGTTTAACAGGAGAAATGTCTTCCAAAGAAAATAGTCCCGCTATCGGTTCCTTTCTCTGGGTTGTCATGCTAAGCATGATCATGAAACCTCAGTTCCAATGTAAGAGCAAAATATCGAGGATTTAGTTTGGAGGCCAGTTAATAGCCCCCGGTAGTGTTCGGCGACAGTCAAGGTCAAGCCGGAAACACTTCGGCCAATGTTATGAATGGCCCATCATTTAATATAGTCATCGAATCGCTGACCAGTTTACACCTATTGTGACAGTCAGTTTTCGGCTTTCTCCACTGAGGTGCTTGACCATGCGAGCTGGAAGCACAATCGCAGTGGTTCTCCCTTTGCACATCTAGCCGAACAAAGCGGAACATAGGAGGCAAGCGCAGGAGCCGGGCAACCCAACTATTGACCGAAGACACAATTCGAAACCGATGCATATATAGTAATATCCGAGAATGTTTTTGCCGAATCTCTAAAGGTGTCCGGCGTTGCACTGCGAGACTTGTGCTGAAAACACACAAATAGTTTAAAAGTGCCAAAAGCTTAGAAAACCAAAAAATGTCAGTCAAAACATGACGTCCAAACAAGATCAAGTGTTCGGTGCCAATCCGAAAATTAAACTTTAGAGAAAAAAAAGAAGGGGTGTTGCTGCCGTGCTTTAACATGACACATCCTATCTCAAGATTTCAAGTGGGTCAGCCTACGGCTTCAGTCTCCCATCCCGAAGGCGGAGTACTTCTCATTAGGCCAATTTAGAGAACTAAACTCTAGCGGTTTTGAGAGAGAAATTAGGCTCCCCGGCTAGTGATCGCACACTCGTGTCGAAAAAAGGAGTGATAAATAATAATAAAAACTTTGCAACGACTAAGAAGAAAAACACTTATTATAAAATGGCTCAAATAAACATAAGAGCCCCCAAGTGACTTGGGTAAAAGAATGATTGTATGTACCGAAGTACTTGTATCATATCTATGTTCAACCGAACTTTAAACGCGTCTTAACCGACCGTCGGCTTCTCCCTCTTCGGTCAAGGACCGAAAAGTGTTATGTACTCCATCTGTCGAGAATATCGACGGTGTTTCCAATAACCAGGCAATCAGGCCATAAGGTTGTAACAGACAAAGCGCGCTCAGGGAACTTATGCTATATTACTAATAAAGTGTAAGAAGCATCTTCGAAGAAAATAGTACCCCCACCGATACCTTTCTTCGGCGCTCATTGTTAATATGAGACTTGTGCAATAGATTTTTTGTACTCATGAGTTCCCTTGTGTGCCGACCATGATTGAAAACAATAAGAGCGCTCGGGTGACCCGATCGTGACAATCGCAGAGGTGCTCCCTTTACTCCCTAGCCGAACAATCGGGAACGTAGGGGTAAGCACAGGAGCCAGGCAACCCAGCTTGCAAATCGCTTAAGTCAATATGGTGCATATTGTGGCGTAATACACGAACAAGGAACGAAGTCGTACAAGTATAATCATATGCAAGAGGAAAAAGCTTCATGAAGGAAGCCCCCAAGTAAACAGGGTATTTGAATTTGCACGTCACAAACAAAGTTTGGACAAGGAAATTTTTACAAGCAACTTTTCCAAAAAAGTATAATGCTTGGTCGAGCCGAACACAAGTTAAAAATTTAAAACTTCGAGCATGAAGGCAACTTAGCTGGTTAAAGTGTTCGGTATTGATGACGCGGTCCGAGCTTGATGCGGGACAAGGTTCCATCCCCCAAGCCGGTCCCGAGGTGGCGGAGCGAAGAGCTCGGCACTCCGAAGTGGTGACATAGCACGGTCAATGCAGGACGACAGAGTGATGCCGAAGTCCCCTGCATGGGGTAATGAAGTGTTGACGAAGCCCCCCGTCCAGCCGAGGTGACGCCAAAGGATATAGTCCGGCTGGATCATTTTCCTGTGCACAAAAAATAGTGCAAACCGGAGATAATAGTAATAAAAAAAACACCAATGTCGGTGTCAAAATCGGCAGATCTCGGGTAGGGGGTCCCGAACTGTGCGTGTAAGGCGGATGGTAACAGGAGACAGGGGACACGATGTTTACCCAGGTTCGAGTCCTCTCAATGGAGGTAAAACCCTACTCCTGCTTGATTAATATTGATGATATGGGTAGTACAAGAGTAGATCTACCACGAGAACAAGGAGGCTAAACCCTCAAAGCTAGCCTATGGTATGATTGTTGTATATATAAGATTGTCTATCGACTAGCCTGGCCTCGGTTTATATAGTGCACCAGAGGCCTAGGATAACAAGAGTCGTAGCCGAATACGCCGGTGGGGGAGGAGTCCTTGTCTTGATCGCCAAGTCTTGTGGAATCTTCCTTGTATGCGGCAACTGTCCGGACTGGCCCATGAGTATACGGCCATGGGGATCCTCGGCCCAATCCAACTGATCGGGAGACGACGTGGTGAGTACCCCCTAGTCCAGGACACCGTCACACCCCAAGGTAATATTCAAGGGCAACCAAGAGCCTAAGCTTGGGGATGCCCCGGAAGGCATCCCCTCTTTCGTCTTCGTTCATCGGTAACTTTACTTGGAGCTATATTTTTATTCGCCACATGATATGTGTTTTTCTTGGTGCGTCATTTTATTTTGTTAGTATTTGCTTGCTGTTATTTAGAATAATGTTTTGCATCTTTATTTTCAATAAAAATGTCAAGGATAGCCTTTACCATGCTTATTTTGCAAGTATACATGTTGCTGTTTGGAAACAGAAAGTTTACCGCTGTTGAAAAAATTCCGTAGAAATTTCAGAGTGTGATAAAATATTGAGACCTTTTGCATAATAATCTATGATAAATTTACTACAGTAGGAATTTTCTTTCATTATTTTTGGAGCTAGGGAAGTATGGATCTTGCTGCATTGTTTGCATTGTTTGCATATGTTTGCTTGTTTAATATTTCTATTTGAGGATAGGACTATTAAATATGCAGAGTCATGTACACTACAAAAAAAGACACATCCGTGACATTTTGGGCCGAACGAAAAAAATTTCTGTCATACATATGACACTTCTATGACGATAATTGTGACAAAACCCGGTATCATCATAGATGTGGTGGGCTCCTACTTCTATGACAAAACATCATGATAAAAAAAGGGCTTTTCGTCCTAGGCGGGCCGGAGACGCAGCTGCATGACATTCTTTGGGCCGTCCATGACGAAAAAAACCGTGGTAGAAGCGAGGGCGAGGAAAATTTCGGGGAGTGCACGGTTACGGTGGGAGGTCGCGGGCTGAGCGATGCGCGTTTCTCTCGTACACGTACGCGCGTGGGTGCGAGGCGTTGGATCTAACTGAACCCGAGCGAGGCATTGGGCTCTAACTGAACCCGAGCGATTGCACTACAGGCTACGCATTACTGAACCCGAGCGATCGATCGATGGCTGTTAACTGAACCTGATCGAGCGATTCCTTCGCTACTGCTGCTAACTGAAGCCGATCGATGCTGCCTCTGGGATGA
>NC_041391.1:1762247-1779319 GCF_002162155.2 Triticum dicoccoides | reverse complement strand
CGATCAACAGGACCCCCGTTTCGACCATAGGAGGTCCGTTTACTCCGTTTTGCGGTACGCCACACGCCTCCCAATCAACACGACCCCCGTTTCGACCGTAGGAGGTCCATTTTCTCCGTTTTGCGGTACGCCACACCCCTCCCGATCAACAGGACCCCGTTCCGAAAGTAGGAGGTCCGTTTCCTCCGTTGTGTGGTATGCCAGGCCTCGTTTCCATCGCCTGTTCCGTCCGAGCCCTCCCGGTGAACACGACCATGCATTCCGTTCCAACCCAGCCGGTTGGCTCCCACGCATTCCGTTGCCTCCCGATGAACACGACGCATTCCGTTGCCCCCCATAAACACGACGCACTGCGTTGCCTCCCCATGAACACGACGACGACGCTGTTTCTCCGTTCCGACCCAACCATGTGCAGGAGCCCTGGCCGGTATGTATGCGCGAGTAGGCGTTCGAGAACCCACCCGTATGTACACATACGTGGCCGTATTTTCTTTCTTGCACCCTGGCCACTGTACGTACGTGTACATGCTACGTGTGGGCCTCTACTACGACACGTACACGCCTCTACATCCACCAGTATATATGTACGTACACGTTCACGACGTGAATGACAACGCAACGTACGCTTCGACCAGGTGGGTCCCGACTGTCAGGAACTTCCTTGCCTGCGAAGATGTAGCTGGTGGGTCCCGGCAGTCAGGGGGAGAATCGTTTTTTTTTTGCCCGGACGCACTTCCTTGCGTGAGAAGATGTAGCTGGTGGGTCCCAGCAGTCAGGGGCAAACGTTTTTTCGCGAAATACGGTGGCCCGTCCGTTGGGTCCCCGCTGTCAGGTGGAGGAATAATTATTTTGCACGAAAAAAGGAGGCACTTCCTTGCGGCGGCCGTGGACCCAGCTGTCAGCCTCTCCACGTACAGTCCATGTCCGATGGAAGCCGTTCCTTGACCACGTTGACCCCGCCGCACCAAGAGCACCAGGGCGGCGGACGACAGCGAGGCCTAGGAAGGGGACGACGCGGAGCCGGGGAAGACGCGGCAGTGGATGCCCACGCGTAGAGGAGTACGAGGGTTCACTGGTTCACTTCGGTGTGAGGCTGCCGTCGCCACAGAATAACTGGGGGTGTGGGTGAGTAGAGGGATGGCCTGGCCAACTGAGGGAGTAGTAGGGGGCGGTGAGGCCTCCGCCGCATCGCAGCCGACCACGAGAGGCAGGAGCACGAGGCACAACCAGCGCTGGTTCGGGCGGCTGGAGGAAGAAGACCAGAGGTTGAAGAAGCACTACGGCCGTTGGATGGACATCGTATGGTCACTGGAGCTAGAATCGTGCATATTGACTAAGTTGACAAAGCCCTCCGTCCCCGTCAACTTAGTAGGCCCACAAGTCAGCCTGCCACTATACTGGGTCCCAGCTAATAGGGGGAGTATTCATTTTTTTGTGCGTATAAGGAGGCACTTCGTTGCATGCGAAGATATAGCTCGTGGGTCCGAGCTGTCAGCGTCGGTAACATTTTTTTTTCATGAAATACAGAGGCCCTTTCGGTGGGTCCCTGATGTCAGGTGGAGGAATCATTATTTTGCACGTAATAAGGAGGCATTTCCCTGCGTGCGGCCGTGGACCCAGCTGTCGGCCTCTCCAAGCACAGTCAACTTCAGATGCATGTCGGTCATTGACCACGTTGACCAGGCCGTGCCGAGAGCACCAGGGCGATGGACGACGACGAGGCCTAGGAAGGGAATAACACAGAGGCAGGGAAGACTCGGCAGTTGTTTCCCACGCGGAGGGGAGTACGACTGTACGAGGGTTTACTGGTTCGTCTGCCGTCGCCGGAGAATAACAGCAGGTGTGGGTGAGTAGAGGGATGGCTAGGCCAGCGATGGGACTACGGTGGGGCGGTGAGGCCTGCGCGGCAGCAGAGCCGGCCGCGGGGAGGAGGGAGCAGGCAGTCTTGCCGGTGCTTGTTTGAGCGGCTGGAGCAGGAAGAGCAGAGATTGAAGATGCACGACGGCCGTTGGATGGCCATCCAACAGTCACTGCTTGTGCATCAACCTTTTTTTTAGGAAAGCCTCAAATCTTTGGAAAACAACATACAACCCATCTGCCATTATTTCTAATATTAAGGTTTTTTTGGAGGCCATATTCTTTTTGTTAGCATTACAGCCCATATTGTGGCCACGGTTAAAAAATTATACGAAATTTTGCATATTTCGGTGCGGTCCGAACTATTTTTAATCCCAAAATTTCGACTCACATTCAAACTGATTTTAAAAATAAATGTATATCAATATAAAATCCAACAAATTCTCCACGCAGAAAATTAATGTAATTTAAAATCTCGAAATGAAAAAAAAAAGATATTTGAAACTAATTGCCGGTTTGATGTGTTTTAAAAATGTACAACCCATTTCTCATTACTGATGGGCCATTTTCTCGGCCAGCCGAATGAAAGCTCTCCTTGTCTTGAAAGATTTGCAGCCCAACAGGCCTGACAAAGCGACTTACTTGGAAAATCACAAAAAAACCAGGCTATGGCCATGGACCCAGCTGTCAGCCTCTCCATGCATAGTACTCTTCCGATGGAAGTCGTTCCTTGACCACGTTGACCACGCCGCGCGGAGAACACCACGGCAGTGGACGACGGCGAGGCCTAGGAAGGGGACGACGCGGAGCCGGGGAAGACGCGGCAGCGGAAGCCCGCGCGGAGAGGAGTATGAGGGTTCACTGGTTCGACTGCGGTGTGAGGCTGCCGTCGCCGTAGGGCCTGGCCAGCGGTGGGAATAGTAGGGGCCAGTGAGGCCTACGCGGCAGCACAGCCGATCACGGGAGGCAGGAGCATGCGGCACGACCGGCGCTGCTGTGGGCGACTGGAGCAAGAAGACCAGAGGTTGAAGAAGCACTACAGCCGTTGGATGGACATCGTACAGTCACTGGAGCTAGAATCGTTCATATTGACTAAGTGGACAAAGCCCTTTGTCCCCGTCAACTTAGTAGGCCCACAAGTCAGCCTCCCACCCAGGTGGGTCCCAGCTAGCCGGGGGAGTATTCATTTTTTTGTGCGTAATAAGGAGGCACTTCCGGTGGGTCCGAGCTGACAGCGGGGGGAACGTTTTTTCGTGAAATACGGTGGCCCGTCAGCTGGGTCCTAGCAGTCAGGGGGCAAACGTTTTTTTTGCAAAATACGGTGGCCCATCCAGTGGGTCCCTGTTGTCAGTTGGAGGAATCATTATTTTCCGCGTAATAAGGAGGCACTTACTTGCTACGGTCGTGGACCCAACTGAGACTCTCGACGTACAGTATACTTCCGATGGAAGTCGTTCCTTGACCACATTGACCTCGCCGCGATCCGTTGCATGCATGCGTCCATGGGCGTGGTGCGTCCCCACTGTCAGCCTCTCACGTACAGTCATCTTCCGATGAATCTCGGTTGTTGACCACACCGTGCCGAGCGCACCCAGACTGGAACGACCCGGAGATGGTGAAGACGGGGCAAGGGAGTCGCAGATGGAGAGGAGTGGGAAACTTCACTAGTTCGGGAGCGCGGCAGCACAGCCGCGGTGCCGCCCACGGGAGACATGAGCAAGAACAGAGGTTGAAGAAGGGGCACGGCTGTTGGATTAACATCCAACGGACCAGCTGCTAGAATCATTTGTTGATTAAGTTTACAAAGCCGTGCGTACACGTCCGCTTAGTGGGCCCACAAGTCAGTCACCAAATCTGACGGGTCCCAGCAGTCAATGGGATGAATAATTTTTTTCGCAAAACAAGGAGGCACTTCCTTCCATGCGAAGATACAGCCGGTGGGTTCTAGCTGTCAGGTGGAGGAAACTTTTTTTTCAGCTTAATAAGGAGGAACTTTCCTTGCATGTGACCATGGACCTCGTGGGTCCCAGCCGTGAGGCTCTTCATGTACAGTCCTCTTCCGATGACTCTCGTTTGTTGACCACACCGCACCGAACGCAGCGAGACGGTGGACGACGGCGAGGCCCCGGACGGTAACGACTCGGAGATGGGAAAACGCGGCAGTGGAGTCGCAAATTGAGAGGAGGAGAAGGATTATAACTGATTCTGTTGCGGCGTGGGGCTGTAGTCTGTGGAGAATAACAGGAGGTGTCGAGGGGTGGAGGGATAGCCTGGCCGACGGTGGGGTAGCGCTTCGTAGCGATGCATGCTAAGAAGAGCCGCTAGCTACCGGAGGCCGGACCAGGCGGTCCCGGCGACGCTGGAGGAAGAAGACGAGAGATTGAAGGTGCATGCTGACCGTTGGATATAAATCCAATGTCTGTGGATGACACAATCATTTGTTGACCAAGTTGACAACGCCCTGCGTAGGCTTCGACCTATTGGCGCACATGTCAGCCTGCAAAAATGTGGCATATATTTAACCCATGTTTTCTAGAATGTACAGTCCATTTGCTGGGCTGGGTGAACAAATAATTTCGCGTCAATCAGGCACATTTATATTTTCTAAGAAATCCCAGCCCATTTGCACTTCCTTGAAATACATGTATTAGGTGAGCTTGTTATATATATAATGCTATGTTAGAAGGAGCAATTAATATCAAAGAATAAATGGAGAGGCACATTTTATATATATATATAATTAAGAAATTAGCGAGTTATTGCTCAAAATAGAAATGAGCGCGTTATTATTAAATTGGTCCTTAAAATATTCGCAAGCTTTTGTATGCAATCACCAGGATTTTCCTTGCCAACTTCCATTAAACATTTACATTTATAAGTTAATAACACGTGGGATGTTTTTGTAATTTATATATAAGTCTCTATAAAATATACGATAATAGTAATAATATAAATATATATAATGTGGTTAGAAGGGAAACATAAATTGGACACAGCATTACTTTTATAAGAGACCTGCGTTTTATACCCCACAGTAGGCATACAAACAAGTTCACACACAAATACAACAGAAACGGTAAACATTCATATCAAACTCAGGTTCACAGGACATGTTCATATTCATAGCCAACATTCACTATCAACAACTCAAAAGATTCATATATACACAAGCTCATCATATCTATGCATCCAAATGATTGATAGATCACTTGACAATATTCATACATAATTCACAAAAAGATTCAGATATACACATGTTCAGTATGTTTATGCATCCAAATGATTGAGATCACAGCCAATATGATCCATGGACGAACTTTAATTACCTAGGGTACAGACTGGTAAATGGTGGTCAATCGGAGGTACTTCTTGCTAAAATTAGTTCTTGGACGAGTAAACTTTCGAGTACATAAGAGGCCGCACAGACAATCTGAACTTTGCTTGTAGGTGTATCCTCAAATACTGGCCTCGTGCCGAGGGAGGTTTGAGGAACTTGGCCAATACTTTCATCCAACTAGTTTACTGGCTCATCTTGGTCATGTATCTCGCCAAAATTCTACATTGCAGACGAGAAAGGAGGCGGTTGAGAAAATGAACCACCCAAATTTTTTGTGCAGTTCGACTGAAATGGAGCATCCATGGCGTGCAGACTGATTAAGTGCCAGATGAATATACGCGTCAACCAACTTGTCTGGAATCTTTAGACTTCATGCCATATAGTTCGCTACCATATGTGCCGATAACCAAAAGGCACAAGTTGGGGCCAAAGACTGGACTGCATTTTTCTGGGCTATGCACCAAGCAATATTTTTGGCGTTCACTCTCCTAATACTTGGAGTTTGACAATTGGTTGACGCCGTTTGATACTCGAATGAATATAGGCACTTCTTGTCCACATCGATGCTTGTCTGAGTGAACTTTGGAGTACATAGCAGCAGCATAATTACCTGTCCATCTGATCATTTTGTGCAGTTCTACTGAAATCACCCGATGTAATGATTTGCCTGCGACTTCAGGCTCCAAATTACTCCTTTGTGACATCGGCAAACAGTAGCACAATATCAAATTACCAATACATATGACAGGCACAATAATCAGGATAAAGACCAGTACCAACCTGTGTGAGGTAGCCTATCAATTACTATTTCCTTTGACTGGAAGCCGAGATAAGCCAGGCGACTGACAGTAAAGGAAGAAAGCAAGTGGATATTAGCGACTGACAGGAAAGGACGGAAGCTGTCGAGGCAATGAAGCACCCAAAGTTTTTGTGCAGTTCCACCAAAATCGAGCATCCCTGTTGGCACATATATTCAGAGAGTGAGATTACTGTAATAGTGGGACTAGTTGATGAAACATACACTAACAAATAGAAGCACCGTCATTATCTTAATGGGTAAAGTTAGCAACATAGTAGTCTTGCTTAAAGAGAGGTATTAGTTTATTTAATCAGTGCCAATTAGCTCAACTCAACACTCAAAGCATTGCCATTTATCATAGGTTGCAAAACTTTAACGTGCAAAGATAAAGGAGGCTCATGACAGTAGCACGATACAAATAGAGATGACAACAAACTAATATGGATGAAGGCCTTAGGCCCGTACCAACCTGAGCAAAAAAGCTTATTCATGTAGTCCCATAAGAGATGATAAAACACTCACTAGAATCACACAATAGTATTTATTTATCACTACAAGAAATATGTCAACTAGTGACCTTCTGTTAGTGATCCTGGAAGAATTGGTCATAGATCTATGACCATTTGAGACCAATTGGTCAAAAGCTGTTCGGGGGCTCCAAACCCTAAACCATTGCGACCATTTTTGTCAGAAAGGTCGTAGTTTCCTTACACGAAATGGTCATAAAGCAAACATTGCTGGTCCGCTGCCTTATTTCTAGTTGTTAATGACCAATAAATGGTCATAGCCCTGTAGATTGTGGTGGGTTGTGATGAGTAGGCGCCATCTCATCAGTTTTGCCTATGTGTCGTGTCCATGTGTCAATTTTTGCCCTAGGTTGTGAAGCAACCTATATTTCTGTTATTCCAAAAATTGTTTGGATCATATCTTCATCAAAAACATTCCTTGCCTAGTTCAAAAATATGTCAAAAACATTCCTTGCCTAGTTCAAAAATTACTCAATAATATTCATTTTCCTATTCTATTCATAGTAGCATTTTGTGAAGGAAGTACCACTTTGGCATGTCCAAATGGTAATCATTTTCTACAGTGCTTTCCTACGCCCAAATAACCATCCTCCACCAAATGCCAGCTCAATCCATTCATTATTTTGAGCCCAGCTTCAACATTCGTATTTATGTCCAATGTAGTACTATGCAAAGCAAGTACCACCTAGGTTCCTCCTTTTGAGCTGAAAATTTCTGAAGACGGTCTTCTAAGTAACTGATCATCCTCAGCCAAAGCTCACGCACATTAGCCATGTGCATTTCCCGTATCGCTAATCAAACACTTGGCCTCTTATTTATTTTTGAGCATCGATGGGTCCCCTCGTGAGAATCTTATGTTGTGATTTTCTTCCTAGCACCTACCTGGGGAGTACCCAACCCACTAGACATGCCTAGGCCGCCCAGAACACATGGCAACGCCACGGTCACGCGGCGGGCATGCTAGTTTACGCGCTCTAGTGTTGGAGCCCTTGGACACGGTCCAGACCTCGACGTATCACCACCAAACCATGTATTTATGACTAAATAGGTACTTATGTAACTAGAAATGATTTTTGGAAAAAATAAATAGTAAACTATGAGGCAGCTGCAGTTCAAATTTGACCCGCTTCCAGCTGAATCGGCGGAAATTTGTCTTTTTCACGAGAGGTGGATAAAAACTTTTTACACCCAACCATTTTTTCAATTGTGCATTAAATATGCCCTAGTATTTTAGAAAATTGATTTGGTCCAATTTTGCAACAATTATTTGGGAGGTCCTTCACAAAAAAACCTCCTTTTGGGCACTCAAAAAATGGATGGTTTTCTCGTCCAAAAAAAATGAAAACTTCCTTGGGCAACATTGTTTGCCATTCCAATATGCACCCTTGTGCACAATATGAGATCATTTGAACAAACTATGCCATGAATGTGGCCATAAGATTGATCATTTGGCTTGAAAGCCATTGATCTCCACACGTGATAGCTCGTTTCTGAGAACACTTTTTTAAAATAATTGCCATATTACAAGTTTGTTATTTTTCCTCGGAACTTGGCCACATATAATGACACAATGCGAAGCTTTCCCAATTTTTAGATTTTTTTTAATTTTTTATGCCAGTTTTAAAATGCGGTCAAAACGGTAGGAATGACCGTTCCTAGCTAGTGGTTGAATCTTGGAATTTTTTTGGTGTTTATCTGATTAAATAGATACTTATATACCTAGAAATGATTTTTGGAAAAAATAAAGAGCAAACTACAAGGCAGCTACAGTTCAAATTTGACTAGCTTCCATCTAAATCAGCAGAAATTTGTCTTTTTCACGAGAGGTGGATAAAAACTTTTTACTCCCAACCATTTGGTCAATTGTGCATTAAATATGGCCTAGTATTTTAGAAAACTGATTTGGTCCAATTTTGCAACAATTATTTGGGAGGTCCTTCACAAAAAAACCTCCTTTTGGGCACTCGAAAAATGGAAAATGGTTTTTTCGTCCAAAGAAAATGAAAACTTCCTTGGGCAACATTGTTTGCCATTCCAATATGCACCCTTGTGCACAATATGAGATCATTTGAACAAACTATGCCATGAATGTGGCCATAAGATTGATCACTTGGCTTGAAAGTCATTGATCTCCACACACGATAGCTCGTTTCTGAGAACACTTTTTTAAAATAATTGCCGTATTACAATTTTGTTATTTTTCCTGGGAACTTGGCCACATTTAATGACACAATGCGAAGGTTTCCCAATTTTTTGATTTTTTTTGAAATTTATATGCCCGTTTCAAAATGCGGTCAAAACGGTAGGAATGACCGTTCCTAGCTACTGGTTGAATCTTGGAATTTTTTGGTGTTTATCTGATTAAATAGATACTTATGTACCTAGAAATGATTTTTGGAAAAAATAAAGAGCAAACTACAAGGCAGCTACAGTTCATATTTGACCCGCTTACAACTGAATCTGCGGAAATTTGTCATTTTCACGAGAGGTGGATCAAAACTTTTTACACCCAACCATTTTGTCAATTGTGCATTAAATATGCCCTAGTATTTTATAGAAATGATTTCGTCCAATTTTGCAACAATTATTTGGGAGGTCCTTCACAAAAAAACCTCCTTTTGGGTAGTCGAAAAATGGAAAATGTTTTTTCGTCCAAAGAAAATGAAAACTTCCTTGGGCAACATTGTTGGCCATTCCAATATGCACCCTTGTGCACAATATGAGATCATGTGAATAAACTATGCCATTAATGTGGCCATAAGATTGATCATTTGGCTTGAAAAGCCATGAATCTTCAGAGATGATAGCTCATTTCTGAGAACAATTTCTTAAAAGAATTGCCGTATTACAAGTTTATTATTTTTCCTGCTAACTTGGTCACATATGATGACACAATGCGAAGGTTTTCCAATTTTTTGATTTTTTTTGAATTTTTTTATGCCCGTTTCAAAAGGTAGTCAAAACTGCGGGAATGACCGTTCGTAGCTAGTGGTTGAACCTTGGATTTTTTTGGTGTTTCTCCGATTAAATATATGCTTATGTACCTAGAAATAATTTTTGGAAAAATAAAGAGTAAACTATTATGCTGCTGTAGTTCAAATTTGACCCGCTTCCTCTTGAATCGGCGGAAATTTGTCTTTTTCACGAGAGGTGGATCAAAGATTTTAACACCCAACCATTTGGTCAATTGTATATTAAATATGGACTAGTATTTTAGAAAATTGATGGATTCCAATTTTGCAACAATTATTTGGTAGGTTCTTCACAAAAAACCCATTTTTGCCACTCAGAAAATGATTAAAAATAGCTAGAAAGATCAGAAATGCATATAAATTGGTACTTATCCATAAAATGTGGTCTAACTCTAGTGAAAATTTGTGGGATGCCCTTTTGCAAAATATTTTTGATAGCTACTTCACAAAATCCTTTTATTTTTTAGTACTTGGAAACTATTTAAATCACTGGTTTTCCGAACCAAAGAGCTCTTCCCACGGATCGATGACATGGCGCCCATCCATCCATTCATCCATCTCTCCATCCCACATCCATCCATCCATTTATCCATAGAAAATAAAAAAATGAAAAGGTGATACCCCACCCGCAGCCCAAACCCTAGCTCAGATCCCCCTTCCTCCCTCTCATTCCCCTCGTCCCTGGCGGCGGCGCACCACTGTATCTTCCTATCTCCACCAAACCCTACCCACCAACGCGAGCTCCTCTCCCCCGCACCACTCCTCGCTGCCACCACCACCCCCACCTACGGTGCACGATCCCGTCCTTCGGTGGCGCCAAGCTCACCACGGTGACACCATCCCTCCGCTCCTTCCTCTCATCAGGCCAGATCGGGCGCGCGCGTCCTCTAGTGGTCAAGCGCGACCCCCGATTCAGTCGAGCCCGCCGCCCGTGCCCGCGCACCACCATCGGCTCCTCCTCGCCTGCCGTCGGACGCAGACCCCACGCCGCTCTTCCTCTACCCGCCGACCCACCCCGTCCCTGATGCCTCACTCGCCGCCTTCCGCCACAGGGCGGCCGCGCTCGTCCCGTCCTTGGCGCTGCACCTCCACCGCCACCTCCGCTGGCTCCTCACCGACGCCCCCGCATCGTGCACGAGCGGCCGGAGCACGCCGTCCACCCCGCGCATGCGGCGCTCGACGCGCTCGACGTATTCGGTAATGGAAGCGCCCGGATCCCTCGGTTTCCTTCTTTGGTTTTTTCCTCCATTGAATGGTGCAATGGTGGATCCCCAAGTCCCTCCATCACTCATGTGCTCTATCCAAGAACTGCATCTGGATTGGATCCAGTCGTCTCCTCCTTCGCCGCGCGCGCTCAGCTCGCTGGCTACGGTAGCCAACGACCCGTCACCTCCTCAATCCTGCCAATCCCCTCCTCGGTCTCCCTCCCAAGATTCTGTTTCAGTCCATCTCATTAGCCTAATACTTTCATTCCCTTTCAGTTACCAGGGATTTTAACAGCGGATCTGGTGCATAGTGTGTGTGTTCTGTTCACCAATAATAAGTTAGCTGAGGTGGTTTGCAGCTTGAAGAGATTTAACACTGCTGAAGCAGGTTGCTGTCGGCCTGTCACTGGCTGGTCTTCAGAGTTCAGACTCTGGAGTGGCGGCAGTTGAGCTTGAAACGAAGGTGAGTGATTAATTACACTGATTCAGTTGTGCAATTATGAATATGATTGATTGTCTTCCATTCCAGCTCTAATTACGTTACCTTGTAGCCCCAATTATCTGATAGACTATTGTTTACTACTACACTAGTTGCAGAATTTGTTTACTACTACACCAGTGGCAGTTCGGCTTAGCTTCACTGACTGAAGGGGAACCGATTTGGGTGTTTGCAGATACGGTGCAGGACATCAAGGACCCGGAGCACCCCTACTCGCTGGAGCAGATACGTTGTGTGCTCTCGCAGGAGTCTGTCTCCGTCTCCCAGTAGTCCGTCTCCGTCTCTATATCCGATACGTATACCTGCAAGAATGTGCTTCTCAAGGTTTCTAGTGATTATTAGGAGTTCGGTTTGGGACTAGAAGGTGCTGCTCAAGGTTTCTAGTCCGTATGCGTCTTAAGGTTTCTAGTGTTAATTTTCAATGTCAATTGCTTAGTTGCAGGCGTTCTCTCCTGCAGCATCTTGCACTCATCCACCTATGAGCCCTCCAATCTCTTCTCTATGATCCCCTTCCATTATAAGAAGCCAGAATCATTGTGGGTTTGTGGTGGAAATGTAGATTTACATTCATGATAAGATAATTAGCACAAATGGCCATTTCTCATCGATATCATAGTACAGATTCGGAGTGTGATCTTGAAAGCACGCTGCATACAGAAACACAACACTGAGTGCCTTTATTAAATAGATAAAAAATAAGTTGCGCGGGTTTGCTTGCTTGTTGGGATTATATTTCGCAGTAGCTTGCTGCTCCTACATAACTTCATTATGTATACGGATCTGCGACCTTCAGGATGCATTTACTTATTGCAAGCGAAGCATCCTATATTATTCTCATTGCACTGTACACAACCTGCTCGCACAAAATCTATTTTGTTTGATGCAAGAAGTCAAGAATTATCATCCAACTTGAACTTTTGGGGATGACTGTTCACACCTTACAATTTCTTTGCAGGATAACCTTCACCCCGACTGTGCAGCACTACAGTATGTCCACGGTGATTGGCTTGTGCCTCAGGCTTAAGTTGATGCAAAACCCGCGAGTCTACACCACTGGTCGTCGACCTGCCCCATAACAGGCAGGCCCTTGACATCATTGTCGTCATGGCCGGGACGCCAGGTGAGATGCACCATTGCCAGCTTCCTTGTTCCTACTGGTCGATACTCTTTGCTGCATTGACATGACCAGCTTGTGCTGGAAGACAGTGTAATGAAACTGTCTGAAGAACAATTTACTGAAACTAAACTGCTGCTAATCTTCAGTTAGAAATTGGGAGCTTTCTGGACTCTTGTAGTATTATACATAAGTAGAAGGAGTTGAATGGAAACAGTTGGTATTTGCATTATGCCTACTGTAAAGATTCTAGAAGGCAATCTGAACAAGTTTGCGAGAAATTATTTCATAGTACTATCCTTGATACAAATAATTCAATTTTCAGATACATACTTACACTACAGAACTCTGGCTAGTTCGCTCGGAAATGACAGTAGGATTATGCTGAATAAACTGAATGCCTGTATGGTGGTTCCAGGCTGGATACAGGCATGTGGACACAACCACGGCCACAGCTCTTCGGCAACCAAGACGGGACAGCGTCGACGGGATCCTCGGACGACCTGCGTCCTTCCCCGACCACGCCCACGACCTGCATCCAGCTGCTCCTGCCCCGGCCCTCCTCAACTTCGCTCCTGGTGAGCTGCTATAGGTGAGATAATTGACTCGATCTGTTGCTACCGGTAGAACTGCTGATGTAGTTTGGGTGTAGCCGCAACTGTTGTAGGCTGGGTGTGTAGGAGGCTAACGTATTGCTTTTGTTAGTACCATGGCTCCTGTAGGTTTGTTTTATCTGCAATACATACTATCTTGGTTTAGTTTATGGGCAAATAGAGATGTTTCTGTTGGACTATGTTATGTGATTGATAGGTCACTGTCCCATTACATACTATCTTGTAAACCTCCTGTTTTCCTGAAATGCAATTATTGATAAGTCACTGTCCCATGACATACTACTCTATTTGAGCAGGAATAGGTGGTGCTAGCGGTGCTGGATGCAACATGAGTGGTTTAGGTGAGTTTTTTGGTCCCTCCCCTTTCTTGCCTACGTGGTCTGCGATACCACGATCGTCGAGGCATGGCTGGCTTTTGTTACACTGTTATTTAAACACATTGAAACTGGTATAACATCCAAGTAGTTCTCTTGAACTTTCAGTCTTTATGGCCAGATAGAGTAAAACATTAAAGGGACCAATGTCGTTATAACTTAGTTCCTGTATTCGCAGCGATGACTTGGTTCCAACCTATTGTTTGCTAGGAGAAAATATGTGGCTCATTTTTTATCTTATCTTGTATTAAGCTGCCGTGTCTGTATTGAACTTTGTAATTCCAGCAGCGACCACCACATCTAGTGAAAGAGACAATCTCTCTGCTGTATTTTCTGTTTATTGTTTGTAGTGAATGACTTTCTATGTCTTGGTAGGTAATTGGTATCGTGTCCATGTTGTTGTTGGCTAGATGGTAATGGTTATCAGAATTTGTACAGATGAGTGTATCATGTAACAAATGACAGGTTCACCAGAATATAGACCCAGTAAATCCATTGTTCTGTTTTATCATTATGCTTCATATGTTAACATGTTGCAGTCAAGTTTTGGAAGTTTTGCTATGCCATGCTTGGTGCTTGCTGAACTGATGTATTTGGGCATTTATGTATAATTTTTATTCTCTTGAGTGGATATATTTTATTGGCAATGATTTAACTTCCACTGTATCTCACTAATAATTTATGTAGATCAAGATCTAATGTCATCGAGGTGGCTGCTGCTCTAACTGAAGATCAGAAGAACCCTAGAGATGTGCACCGTAGTTTTAGTTGATCGTGCCTGTGTATTTGTTTTTTATAGTGCAGACATGTATGTGCTGTTGTGAGTTTGTGGATTTGATCATTTAATTGAGATAATTATTAATTGTCTGCATTTGAAATGTGTAGAATGAAATATGTGAATGAAAAAGATGAATGTTCTACTGGATCGAATAGTATTTGGGCTCTAAAAAGGCTATGGCCCAAACAATAGTGGACTGGAATATTCTGCATTTATGAAAACCTTGTAAAAAAGGCTTAATGAAATGGACTGCGAAATGGAATGAAATAAAAAGGCCGAATTGTTGGGCCAGGCCCATGTAGGTGATCATAATTGACTGGAATAATAATAATAAATGGGCTGAATTAGTGGGCTCGACCCATATAGACATCGAATTGGTCGAAGTTTTGCCATGTCAGATTGCCACGTCGGATCCGACGTGGCCTGGGCAGATAGCCAGTGACCAAAATAAAAGGTCATGGGTTCAACAACATTCTGTTTTGGTCGTAAACGTCTACGACCTTCTCACAGAGAAGGTCGTTAATTTCAGTTTACGACCGCCAGCTTTTGACCATCTGTTTTTGGTCACAAAAGGGTCGCAAATGAAAAACAATGACCTTTCAGTGACCAATAGTCAAGGTCACAAGTTGACATATTTCTTGTAGTTTATGTGCACTTCAAATGTATTGTTGAAATCACTCTTGTTTACTAGTGCTGAGATTATATCGAAAGATTATCAAGAACTTCCAGCAGAGTTAAAGCCCTCGTTGGGATACAGTTCATTGTATTGTCTTGTGTAGTTCCACTAAAATGTATGATTGGCACAACATGGTCCCTGTTTGCATAAGTAGTAACAAGGTGAAACCTTCATTAGCTTAGTGAGAAAGGATAGAAAGACATTCGCACATTACTCAAACAGCAGTATCAAATTCATGATGGACAATACGCAAAACATTGCCTCATTGAACCAATGGCAATAAATTGACATGCAAAGCAATAGCACTATTATGTCATGACACTAATAATATTCCCTCCCTGCTCCACCACACGATTCACCTCCATAGACAAACATACACACGTGCATGATTCAGCATAGGGTCCTACTAAAGATTTGTTTAACTCCAATAGGAAAATTAGGCAGTAATAAATTAGTGGTACTTAAGTACTCCTAATTAATTGAGATAGAAGAAGTAGAAGGGCTCCCTGGAGGATCGTCTCACATGTAAGGTAGTCATTGCCGGAGCCCTTGAATGGCCTCAGCAAGATCGCCTTGGCACTGTTTATTCTTCTTCCTCTTCATGCTCTCTTTTACTTTCTCCTCACCAGTTGGTGAAACCAAGTACATGATTGGCCTTCTAAATCAGAATTGGTTTTATCGGTGAGGGAGTACAAGTGTACTAGTAAAAAACAGTATTATTTTCTCATGACAGTCGGAAAATTGAGATGAACACATGCATTAAATATCATTCTTACCTAAAGGAAGGTTATGGGGCCAATATGGATGATGAGGATTGGAACACAGATCTCCCTTTGTGCACTTCCACCAAAATGAACGAACTGTTCCATTCTGACATTCCAGTTAAACAACACAAAAGTCAATTCTTTTAAGAAGAGTTTTGTGCAGTGCACCAAAAGGTCACAACAACAACCAGGTGAATTGGATATCCCTGTTTGCAGAAAAAGGCACAGAGGAAACAGTCAGAATCTCAAACAAAAATAGTGGCATGGCTAATCATGGCTTATAACAGTGGCATGGCTTCAGTTTTACCAGGGACATTAGATTAAGAACAGCTAAGGCTGCGTTCGGTTCACAGGTTTGGTGCAGGATTTTCGTAGGAACACAATTCCTACGGTATTCTTTCCCTTCCAACCGTTCGGAACACGGGAAAGGTGAATAGTGTTTCATAGGAAAGCTGGTCTGGTAGTACTGATTCCATACGATTAGAAACATCCACGCGCTGCTCATTTTTTGGGCGGAAGCCCGAGGCAGGCGCTCGCTGCCATGCGTTAAACAGGTTGTTGTGCTGTGTTGTCGGAATGAAAAAATCAACCTATGTGTGGTACGTGAGGTGAGGACAAGAGTAGTCACTGTACAACTGAATAAACAAATAGTATCTCGTACTGCCAAGCATGCTACTCTAAAAAAATAAATCTGTACATTTCGTAGTCCATCCAAGCACATTCTCTTGAGAGTTTCCTCCGTTTCGCTGTTCCATAGTTTTATACCTACATTCCTTTACTATTCCTATATTTTCATCAAGACATATGTTTTCTGCCCCTTTATTCCGAATGGAGCCTAAATATTTCGTATAAGGGCATGGGACAGTGGGTGCACCAGCAGTCCAGCACCATGTACATAAACAGGGGCATAAAGTGGTGATTCATAGTTTGTTGCCCCGAGAAACAAGCATCCAAGAAACATAACTGGGTTGGTCCCATTTTTGCTCACTCTAGCCACCTACTCCTATGTGTGGATAGCAAATCTCGTCCTGGTCATACCACTGTGTACAGCGTTACCCCTATATTTCCCTTTTCGATAAAGATACTGGTTGGATGACCAGTCTGTACTACTTTCACACCCTTTCCTTCTTGTTTGTACCAAGTCCGATGTACATACTAAATTCTCCCACCCGCACTTTATTTCTTGTTTGAACCAAGTACTCCCTCCATCCGGAATTACTTGTCATCAAAATGGATGTGTCTAGAACTAAAATACATCTAGATACATCCATTTCAATGACAAGTATTTTCGGACGGAGGGAGTACAACATTCGACTCCATGAAGTAACTTTACCTCTAACAATAGAAAAAATATGTGACGTTGGACCATCCGATCGAGAGGGGCTGAGAGGTAGAAAATGATGCACATGCAGCAATGTAGCGAGCTGGGGAAGTAGAGCTAAGGCGGTTTCGAACAAAGATATACCTGAAGGTCGTCGGGATGTGGATAGGTGGGCGGTGGGAGGCCGGATCCGCCCACAGGCAACGACGAAGGGATCGGAGGACCTCCCGCGCCG
>NC_041391.1:1761765-1762237 GCF_002162155.2 Triticum dicoccoides | reverse complement strand
CACTCGGCCAGAGATAAGGGTGCGTCCGGCAGTGGGTCTCCTCCCTCGCTGTCGACGACGGCCTAAACGCTGCCCCTCCTCCCCTTCACCGGCGGAGGGGGATACGTCCGGATCTGTAACCAGCGGTGAGGATAGAAAGCCAGTGTTTTTTGAAGGGATAAAGACAGTGTTACTACCCCTATCTCGTTTAGATCTGGAGAGGATGAGAGTGTGTGAATAGAGCAACGCTAGCAAGCAAGCGCGGAGGCTCCGACCTATATATACGTAGTGGGGTAGTTTTCCTTTTTCACTCCATCAAAACAATCGTTTAAAATTTTGTACTACTACATGCCAAGTCGCGGTTTTTTTAGTTGTTGATTGTGTTTTGAGATAGCTACCCGCTTGTTCCAAGTGGTGTTACGGTGTGCCAGGTCGCACTTTGTATCGTTCAAGTCTGGTATTATAAGTCCCTCCATTAAATGAAAAACCACCC
>NC_041391.1:1737994-1761480 GCF_002162155.2 Triticum dicoccoides | reverse complement strand
GGCTAAAATTAGCGGAAACGTGGGTTGCCCCAACATGCATTATTATTTATATTTTCTACTCCCTCCGTTCCTAAATATAAGTCTTTTTTATTAGCCACACCTAAGACAAGAATTTTTTTATTAGCAGTGAACCCCACATGTCATAGACACAAAAATTGTGGCAAGATTCCCTTAGGCAAGCCAAAGTGTGTCTAACAATTTGAGCAACTCAGGTTAGGCAAGTGTGGCAAGTGTGGGAAAAATAATGTGGCAACATAAGACAAACATAGTCACAATCCAAACAGCCCCGTAATTTTTTGTGACATGCATGAAAATTTGGTTAGTTAAATTTATAGTCAAAATTTGGCAAGGTGCATCAAATCAACACATGCAAGTATCAAAAGGAAAGTCACGGCATGCATGAATGCATTGTTCTCCCTCCGTTTCCAAATATAAGTCTTTTTAGAGATTGCAACAAGTGACTACATATGAAGCAGAATATGTCTACTCCTACATAGGAAGTAGCCCATTTGAAATGTGTAAAAAGACTTATATCGAGTGCAGTGCTTTCATGTGTTGCGTCAACTCGTACAAGCCTGAGAAATTTGATTACTACAACGCCCTCTCCCTCGCGGACTGAGCTCCGGTGCCTTAACTGCACCTGCCTTTGGCTGCATGACAGGAGGGCCAACCACCTATTTGGCCCACCTGTCATAGACGCAAAGGCAGGAGCAGTAAGTAGAAGCTTTCGCTACACGCTATCCCTCCCGCATGAGGTGGACAGACATGCAGCAGTGGATTCGACACTGCAGAAGTAGGAGTAACATCATTGTTCGTCTTCTCGAAGAGGCGAAGAGCCAGCGCAACCCGAACGTGGCAGTTGCAAACGCTCGCATGGTGCGGTTCCTTGGAGTACTAGCCAGGCTCTTGCATGAGACAAAATTGCTATTGTTTAACAATTAAACTCCATTATCCATTGGTTGATACTCATTCTACATAGGTCCACGCGCTTAGCACCATTTCCTCCTGGGGTCACCAATGTTTATTTGCTAATTAATAGCATTGCATGCAATGAACTAGCCATTGCAAGTCATTAAAAGCATGCACACCTATCATCTCTTATTGGTTTATATGTCAAAAAACAAGAAACAAGGTAGAAGTTAATGCACCGCGCCTAAGTGTTTTGGGACTATTTAGTTTTCGTAAGATGACTTACACACCAAGACGGAGGGATTAATATAGCCCTGTAAACGGAAAAGGAGTATTTGCCTTTCTAGAGATTTCAACAAGTTACTAGACTACACCGTGTCTAGTACTCCCTCCCTTCTGGTTTATAGGGCTCAAATCTCAAATCTCATGAACCAAGGCATTTTGCGATTGCAGGAATGTATCTCGTACTTTACAAAGTTACTCTAATTAAACTCATGCATTAATACATAGTTCTCTCGTTTTCCTCTCCGCCTTGGTCGCGATGCACAATATTGAGCACTCTTATATGACTAGCCGCTCTATCTACATGCGGGACATTTCAAAGCATCCGGGCCCGCGTGCCATCCACCAAATCACAGCGAGGTGCTACAGTCGAGACTCACCTGTCACCCCGGTGTGGCCGTCATGACCCGTCATATCACAAAACCCACACCTTTAACAGCATTGGTAAGGTGGCCTCCAAGTTGGACTGGACGAAGCAACCATCATTTCACTGGAATGCTCGTTCAAGCCCTTTCTTCCCTTTCATGAAGAAAACCTCACTCCAGGCTACTCACTTCTGACATTTTTCTTCTGTACCGACGAAGGAAAGGTGGGTGAATCAGTTATGCTGCTATATTTTCATTCCAAGAATCTTATTTTTGCGAAGCACCGACCGATTCTCACATCCTATTCTTTTCCCATTTTCATTGCGACTGTGGTTTCTTTTCGATTGCTTTTTGTTTGTCAGTTCATTGATGGATCCTGGAGCACTAGGCAAAGTGTTGCCGGCGGACAACCCATTGGAGACAGCAATCTCCAGGAAGCGAGCACCGACCAACGAGTTGACCATGTTGGCGTGCCAACCCATGGAGACGAAGAACTCCAGGAAACAAGCACTGGCCAAACAGTTGAGGACGTTGGCGCACGAACTCCTCAAAGAAAGTTGGAAGAACAGCAAGGGCCCCACCATGCCTACCCCAGGAACTCTTATTGCCACCTATGTGAGGCTCAAGACCGAGTTTGAGGAGATAGTCACCGTTGAGAAGCAGTATTCCCCTGGCAAGATGATGGCCCCCATCGAGGACGAGGAGATGGCCCTCGGAGGGATGAGATCCCCAGGTGAGCTGCACAAGGTAAAAAATAATGGCTAATTACCATAGTTGTGGTTTTTGATTATTTGCAATGTGCTTGCTAATATGTTAGGGTTGTGCAGGTGCCGGTGGACGTCCTTGATGATTCCGATGTCGTGGACCGTCCTGTTGGCATCGCCCCGGAGATCGATTCCGATGCCGCTGTCCATTCTGTGGACATCGCCCCAGAGATTGATTCTGATGTCACGGTCAGTCCTGTGGACATCGCTCCGGAAATCGATTCCCATGCCGCTGTCCGTGCTGTGGTTATTGCGCGAGAGATCGATGACAAAAAATAGTTGGTCGCGCTAATCCTTTAGGGTAGTTTGCATTGCCCTGCGTTTAATTACCAGAACGATGCGTGTAATCAAACCATCTTAGGGCTAGTGCATTTTCCTGTGTGGGCGGATCTTGCTACTATTGTTTGATAGTGAATCATGCGATGAATCATGCGAACCCTCTCCGAGTTATCGAAACAGATGTATCCTCGCCAGCTTTTGATGTAATATATGGCATGCTTAGATGTAAGTTTGAACTATTTATCATATTAGCAGGGCTTGTTTGATGATTCTTGGCATTAGTAGGCTAGCTACTGTGCGAGATATAGTACTTGCAAAACACTCACCGAAGAGAAACATTGGGGCTGATGAGCTCGTGGTACGCTTATACTTATCCCTCGTCGATCGACCAATAGCCCTAGCTCCTAAAATTGTAGGCTTCATTTGGTTCATAGGGTAGGAAAATCGTAGCAAAAGTACGGAGAACGTGCAACACAAAATCATAGAAGTGCAGAGACGTACTCCCTCCGTTCCAAAATAGATGACCTAGGCGGGCTAGTTTGGCCTAGTGGGTTTCAGTGATATGACGTGGTACAGAGCCATCCAGTCTTTGCGTGCGGTAGCAGTATTGCAGGTACAGTAAGTTTTCTTGAAGAAGCAGAATTCAACAAAGTCATGATGGTTCCTTCGTCCGAACAACTTACGACGGGAATGGTTGGGCCTGCGATATGACCGGGGTAGACCAGGATAATTTTGTGCAATGCAGGTGGACCAGGATGGTCGACGTCCCACATGTCGGCGAATGAAAGTATTCTTTCCGATATAGAGGACGAGCAACGAGTATTCATTGTTTATTTTTGATGAAAGCTATTGTCTCCACTGTTACGATGGAGGAGTGTGAAACACGGCAGCCCAGTGAACTTGGCATGTGCACCACTCCCTCCTTCCTCATGTAATGCCCAGGTTACAACTTTTTCTCACTTTCTCTCTATCTATTTCCTCTCAAAAGTTTTTTGCCTTTCTTTTTTAAGACACAATTTTTTATGCCTTTTTTAGAATTTTTTATACCTAGGAGCACATGTAGAGACGGGCTCTTGCAGAGCCCACTCCTTGACTTTGTCAATGCCTCTCTCTCCTCCACATAAGAAGTACTACTTGCTATGCATGCATGCGGCGGGCAGATGGCGTCTTGAGGGGCCAGGGTAGAGCGGGCTCCGGAATCCAGGGTAGAGGGGCCAGGGCAGATGGCGTCCGGACTACAGCATGGCCCACCTCACATTATCACCATATATTTCTTGGAGTCCGTGCGCGGCGGGCGGGCGATCTCTTCTCCCTCCCCCTTTTCTCTCTTCTCAGCTGACGCCCCGCCGAGCGATTAGATTTCGGCTATCGACGGTTTATTCAATTACGGTCCCACATGTCAGTGAAATTGCAAGACAACGCGTGTCCCCTCTGGTGAGCGGCGTGCGAGCCGGACTGTCGGGGTTGCGATGCGTGCGAGTCGTAAGTGTGCCACCTTTTCCTTTAGAACTTGCGAAGCATAACATTTTCACGCGATCGATCGATAGAAATCTAGAACAAAATGATGAGGGCGGTGCTTTCCCGCTCGTTAGGCGGGCTAGCTCGAGTGATATGACATGCTACAGTGCCATCCACTTGCTCCATTTTTATGTAAGCAAGAGTTTACACTCTTACGTGGGAGGACTGCGAAACACCCCGGATCTGATTTTGATCGAGGGATAACTGTTCCCTGCCAAATAATGGAGGATTGTTAGCGATTATAGCATGATAGTTAGGGCATCTCCAGCGCTGGCACACAAATTTACACCCGCATCTCTCCGAGGACACTGATGGATGCCATCCGATGCTGCGCGCATACCTTTCGACAGCTATGTGAACTAACCGGACGAAATTCGTGCAAACAAAGCAAATTTCAAATTAACCGGATGAAATTCATTACATTTTGAAAACTTTTCCTACAAACTGGATGAAATTCATACATATTTCGCACAAACCGTACTAAAACCTACTGTAAACCTAATCTAAAAGATCGCCGGCGCCCGACCACCATGTCCGGCCATGAACCCGAGAAAGCCGGCCATTGCCTTTGCCTCCTCCTCATCCGCCTCGATAACCTCCTCCTCCAGAGCACAAGGTTTTGAAGATTTCCGCCTCCATGTCGCCTTCAAGCGGCTAATCGGCCTCCGATGTTTACCCCACCAAGCTTGGCGTCGACTGAGTGGAGAAGTGGTGGCCTTCCCGGGACCAGAGCAGCGGCGACCTACCGTGTACAACTCTTCCTCGCTGCCGGCTGCGCCCGTGCACGCGCGTCGGCTTCGTGGTCGTGGCGGCGGAGGGCAGCCGGGGGGGTGCCGGCAATCTCCTTCGTTTTCTCCTGCGACAGTACGTCGAAGAGAGCTTTGGAGCGCGCCCGGAGCGGAGCCGCCGATGTCCCTCGTCTGCTCCTGCCACAATACGTCCAAGAGAGCTTCGGAGCGCTAGGAGGCCATGGTTGAAGTGGTGCCGACAGAAGGAAGGGACCAGAGGAGGATAAGTGTGGGTCTTTGGCTATGGCTGGGAGCTGGGGCTCAAGTTAATATAGCGGGCGAATGGAATGAGCCACGACAGACGGATGGACAACTAGCGCCGGAGTAGGTTCGTCGGGCGTGAAAGCGGACGCTGCTTTAGTGACTTAACTGCAGATGCGTTTGGGTTATTGACATGTGGGCCCGACGGGCATCTGGCAGTTGCACCTGCAGTTAAGTCCGGTAAATGCGGCATTGACATTCTGGAGAGACGGTGACCATTTCAGGCAGGAAGCACGCGCTAGCGATGGACGGGGTAGTTGGAGGGGAGCGTGGCTGCGTGCCAGGGTGACTGGAGGCGACCATGGCGGGGCGGTTGGGGATTAACGGGAGAGAGAGATGCGTAAGAGATAGAGAGAGTTAGCGGGATAAGGGAGAGAGAACTTGGTGGGGTCGACTGAGGGAGAGAGAACGTGGGGAGAGAGAGACAGAGAATGTGGTAGGGGGTGTGGGAGAGAGATACCGCGTGGGGTGTGGATCGTGCCACCTCATCGATCCGGGGGATCGATCCACGAGGTGTGTTTCTTCTTTGCCGTCTGCCATTTCTACTACAGACGACACAGATCTATTTTGCCGTCTGTAGTAAAAATGACAGACGGCAGAGTTATTTGCTGTATGCGGGTCTTATTACAGATGGCAAAGTAGCTCTTTGCCATCTGTAGTATAAATCATAGACGACATTTGCCGTCGGTAATAAAAACCGCAGACGGCAAACTTTTCTTTGCGGTCAGTTATTCTTTGCCGACAGCAGATGACGGCAAAAGTGCTCTTTGCCGTCTACCCCGATGAAAAGCTGACGGCAAAGATCCTCACTGACGGCAAACTAGATGTTTCCTGTAGTGCAAGTTCGAGGACCGCCAATGCATTTTACTCGGTAATACATGACCAGGATTGAAGGGGAATCTAAATTTGCTTCGTCTTCTGTCCTTGAGCTCTTGACAAACCAATGCACTATACGGTTGTCCGGCCACTCCACCCCAGAGCTCTCACCAAGCGTCGTTCTTGCCACCGCGCCGCACACTAACCGGTAAGGCAGCGATGGCATCCCGTCGCACCGAGTTCCTCGACGCCCACGACCGCACAAAAAATTGTAGGGAAGCAATGGCATCCCGCCGTGCCGAGTTCATCGCCGCTCGCGACCTCACAACTACGTGGGAGGAATTTATAGATGGCAAGGCCGAATGGGCGGTAGAGCAAGAGGTGGCCAAAGCAGCACAGAGGGAGAGGAAAAGTCAGAAAGCACTCAAGAAAAGAGAGGCCCGCCGCCGCAAGAAAGAAAAGGATGCACGCGCTGCTGCGGAGAGGTCGGCGGAGATCCAAGGACGATGGGGTCTCGCCGACAAAGCCGGGAAGGAGAATGACGGCGTCTGGCCAGCATGTGAGAAGTAGTAGTACTAGTAGTTAGTGTGTGTGTCTGTGTCTGAGTACGAGCATGTACCAGTACTACTAGTTACTACTGTAGTTTTTAGAGCAAATCACCAGTACATTAGCCTAGAGTAAATGGAAAAATTCCAATCCTAAGCATCAAATGGCATCTCTTTCTCTATAGGAATTGAGATGCATGTCATCTCACTTCCTATGATTTTCATATTCCTATCCTATGAACGAAAGGAGGCCTCTTTTGGAGTAACTACTGTAGCTAGCAGTACTGCTGGTACAGTAGTTTTCTTCAAGAAGCGGAATTCAACGAAGTCATGATGGTTCCTTTGTCCGAGAAACTTCAAAGTGGGAAGTGGGCCTGTGATTTGATGTCACATTAGTCATTGTTACTGCAGCACGACGACCTGGGTGACTCTCCCTTGGAGTTCTGCGTGCATGGCAAGTGGACCAGGATGGTCGACGTCCCACATGTTGGCGAACGAAAGTATTCTTTCCGATATCGAGGAGCAAGGAAACCGTGTGGTATAGTATCACTGCTGATTGGTTCGCAAAAAAATAGTATCACTGCCGATTTATCATTATTTTTTATTTCTGATGAATGCTAGCGTTTCAACTCTTACGATGAAGGGTGCCAAACATGGCACGTGCTGGATGTCCCACACCTCAGCGAAAGAAGTGGGACATGAACAGCGTGGTAGAGCCCAGCGTAAAAAAAACCCAGCGTGGTAGAGCGTCTCCACTTCTTCCCCTTCTGGGTCGGAGCCCACACGTAGTAGTACTTAGTGGTATGAACGATACAAAGTGCAACCTGGAGAGAAAGACACGTCTAGTTGGAAGGTCTCGGGGCATACACATAAACAAATATAGAAGTTAATATATGCCTCCAACTAATATAGTAGTAGTATAGTACTTAGGCACGTACTCCATAACATCATCGTGCATTGCATGTACAACATTTAGTGGTAGTACGTAGTAAGAGACAAATGCCGCCCAACAGTTCCCTTCTCGACCTACTTTTGGGTGTTTGGTTGAGTGTATGGAGGGTGCATGAGTCCACACTAGTTTAGCACAAATACACTAGAAGCATGCATGAAGAGAGCATGCATGAAGAGGGGTGTTGAGTTGAGCATGCATGAAGAGGGAACAACTATGCTGAGACAAGAACGCAACCAAACACACCCTATATGCCACACATGTTCATACCATTTGTGCCTTTCTACTTCACTTACTTCGCTACATTACTCAGGTTCGTACGTCCACTCCTGGGTACATGTCCGTCTCGTAGTTCCAGTCCCACGTGTTCTTCATATATATGGAACGATCCTTGCATAACACGTGCACCTTGATGCTAGATGTCTCGCGTGTTGGCAAAAGGATGAACAAAGCTCACGTAAAAAAAATAGAGTGGAAGAACATAGGTTCCGGACGACCGAGAAGGAGAAAGGAACCTCGTGGTGGAGCGTCTGCACTCATAATATTTAATATTATTCAGCGATATAAAATTAACCAATCATCTCCACAGTGGACTGGAAGAGTACGAAACACGGCAGCCCAGTGTAGTTACATTATACTAGTACATGGCTAACCCACGCTATCACCATATTTCTTGGCTTCCGTGTGACACGTATCTCTAGTAATCCAGCAGCCTGTATCGCTTCTCCCTCCTCGTCTCTATCAAAGTGCGGCGGGCTGGCGTTTCTGCCATCTATTGAGGTCGGTTAACTATCACATGTTAGCGACATGCCAAGAGCATTCTAAAAAAAATTCCTTTCACATTCCGTTTTCAAAAAGAAAAAAAATCCTTTCACGTACGAATTTTCCTGTATGCTTTGAGCAACTTGCATGTCCTATACTGCTCCTATTTGATACTCTAACTTAGCTAGAGGTTAGACAAACTCATGACGAACCCGGAACTAACTATAGCCAAAGAGGTGTTTGGGTGACAGGGTTAGATTGACAATAAATGCACTTCATGGAGAGAGAAAAGTGATTTTTCAGTGGTCCCAATGAGAACTATCTCCAGTTAGCACCTCTTGGGTGGGATAGTTTTTTTTGGTGGGTTCGGTGCAGCTTGCTCCAATTTAAACCCTCATGCTTGGATACTTTAGGGCTATTTGAGCCCCAACTAGCTAAAACTAACTCTAACCCATGGATCCAAACAGGGCCTATGGCCAGTCTCGACGTGGAGCAGTCGCGTGCACCGGGAAGCGGCGCTCTCTCGGCCGTCGCGCCACTTCAAAGCCGGCGCCAGTGAGAGGTCACCTCCGCTCTGGCCGGGCATTAATGCGGCACTGAAGCTCCAAGGCGACGCTGACCATTTCACGCGGGAAGCGCGCGCTGGCAAGGGAGTATAGGTTTTGAACCGTTTCGGGTGTAGTACTGGTAGTTTGCAAAACTACTCAATTATTGCACTCAGTTTCCTAGGAAATTGTGGTAAAAAACGTTACTCCACAGCCCGCTTCCCTTCTCCTTCCTCTTCCACCGCCCGTGCACGTCCGCGGGAAGCGACCGGTCAACCCTTATATTGGAGTGCTAGCACAAAAAGATGCATGCATGACCACTAAAATTTCCATATTAAAGCGCCGCTACGGCGGGAGTATGGCGTATGTTGTTACCTTCGGCCGGCCCATAGCTACCGGGCGACGGCGAGCAGAGAAGAGGCGGCGGGAGGGGAATGAATGCAGCTACTGGTTGGGTTCGCCTTCCAGCTTAAATAAATGCGCAGCATCACGTGTACCCGCGGGTGCACAAATTGTAACATATGTGTCTGCTTAAGTGGGTGTCACGTAAGTGGTGTGTGTGTGAGAGAGATTCTGAGAGACAGAGTGCGTGTGTGCGACTCTACCCTTCGTTCATGTACTCAACCTTTTGCATCGGGATATAAGTATAATGATATTTACTTTAGCTAGTAATTTACGTGGTCATGTTAACGTGGTTGTGTCAAAAAAATGTCACTTCCTGCTCGTGATTTGCATTATATAATTACAAGCAAGATTCTCGTGCATTGCACGGAACATCAATATGCATTTTTTTTACAAAACACCTGTTGTGATTGACCCATGCAGGAGTAATCCCATGTGTAAAAACTAATGATATCTCGAGAATTTTATCGGAAAACTGGTATCTCGAGAATGTCATCGAAAAAATGAAAGATGAGAGATAAGGCGAGGAGGAGTGGAGCGTGGTGGTGACTAGTGGTCTGAATGGGCGGAGGCATGGGGATGGACAGCGCCGGCAGGCGGCAGCGGCCACCATGCATGCTAGATTGTTCCAGAGACTTATTCCTTTTTTAATTGCGGAGCAATGAGGTTGCAGGAGATAATGATGTGGAGAGAGGTGCGGGTATCTTTTGTAAAATTATCATAGTTTGCTTTCTATCCTCAGATATAGATCATACGATCTGTATTACAAGATGGCAGGCACACCATCACCGCCAACTCGTTTTTTTTATATGGGTACCGATGATAAGTTTGCTGACTACTAAAGTAAAGTGGAATTTGTCCATGTTATGCAAGTACATAAAGGTGATTGTTTATCATACGGGTAAGGTTGGATGAAGGGTGGTAGGAACAAATGCTCCTCAGCATGTGTGTGTGAGATGGAGTCTTAGTGTGTGTGTGGGGTGTGTGTGTGTGTGTGTGTGTGTGTGTGTGTGCGTGTGTGTGTGTCGCGGGGTCCTCTGTGGCGGATGTAATTTAAGTGTGCATGGCTTCATCATAGAGAGGTGATGTGTATGGTAGAGGCCACCAACGATGGGGTGCGAGAGAGAAAATGCCCGTAGAGAGGGAAGAGAAGGTGTGTGCATGTGAGAGGAGTCAACATCGAGAGAACGTGTTTGTTCGAGAGACACCGAGGAAGACTACTATATATTGATTGTGCATGTAGGCGGGAATTAAACAAAGGGATGGTCTTATTGGTTTCGGGGATATAGGGGAAGAGTGAGAGGCAGGGGATTGTTAAGTGTGAGTGTGTGTTTTACCCATCTAGGCAGAAGTTAAGTGCACAAAAGAGGAGAATGATTCAATGTGGCGTTAGGATTGAGGGTAATTAACTACGTATGGAGACATAGAGACCTTGAACGTGTTGGAAATATGCCCTAGAGGAAATAATAAATTAGTTATTATTATTATATTTCCTTGTTCATGATAATCGTTTATTATCCATGCTATAATTGTATTGATAGGAAACTCAGATACATGTGTGGGTACATAGACAACACCATGTCCCTAGTAAGCCTCTAGTTGACTAGCTCATTGATCAATAGATGGTTACAGTTTCCTGACCATGGACATTGGATGTCGTTGATAACGGGATCACATCATTAGGAGAATGATGTGATGGACAAGACCCAATCCTAAGCCTAGCACAAAGATCGTAGTTCGTATGCTAAAGCTTTTCTAATGTCAAGTATCTTTTCCTTAGACCATGAGATTGTGTAACTCTCGGATACTGTAGGAATGCTTTGGGTGTACCAAACATCACAACGTAACTGGGTGACTATAAAGGTGCACTACAGGTATCTCTGAAAGTGTCTGTTGGGTTGGCACGAATCAAGACTGGGATTTGTCACTCCGTGTAAACAGAGAGGTATCTCTGGGCCCACTCGGTAGGACATCATCATAATGTGCACAATGTGACCAAGGGGTTGATCACGGGATGATGTGTTACGGAACGAGTAAAGAGACTTGCCGGAAACGAGATTGAACAAGGTATCAGGATACTTACGATCGAATCTCGGGCAAGTGCAATACCGCTAGACAAAGGGAATTGTATACGGGATCGATTGAGTCCTTGACATCATGGTTCATCCGATGAGATCATCGTGGAACATGTGGGATCCAACATGGGTATCCAGATCCTGCTGTTGGTTATTGACCGTAGAACGTCTCAGTCATGTCTACATGTCTCCCGAACCCATAGGGTCTACACACTTAAGGTTCGATGACGCTAGGGTTATAAAGGAAGTTTGTATGTGGTTACCGAATGTTGTTAGGAGTCCCGGATGAGATCCCGGACGACACGAGGATTTCCGGAATGGTCCGGAGGTAAAGATTTATATATGGAAAGTTGTTGTTCGGGTTCCGGAAAAAGTTCGGGTTTTTTCGGTATTGTACCGGGAAGCTTCCAGAAGGTTCCGGAGGATTCCGGAGAGATCCGGAGGTCCGGAAATTGTTCCACCATGTCCAATACTCTAGCATGGGCTGTAGGGGGGCGCCCTAGCCTTAATGGGCCAGGGGCACCAGCCCCCCCAAGGCCCATGCGCATGGGAAGGGGAAAACACTAAAGGGGAGGCCTCCACTTGACTTGGGAGGCACTCCTCCCCCCTTGGCCGCCCCCCTAGATGGGATCTAGGGCGGGCCGCACCCCTTGGGGTGGGAAACCCTAAAGGGGGCGCAGCCCCCTTCCCCCCTATATACACTTCAGGTTTTGGGGCTGCCAACACATGAGTTTTCTCCCTCTATTGGTGCAGCCCTGCCTCTCCTCCTCCTCCTCTCCCGTGGTGATTGGCGAAGCCCTGCTGGATTGCCACGCTCCTCCACCACCACCACGCCGTTGTGCTGCTGCTGGATGGAGTCTTCCTCAACCTCTCCGTCTCTCCTTGCTGGATCAAGGCGTGGGAGACGTCACCGGGTTGTACGTGTGTTGAACGCGGAGGTGCCGTCCGTTCGGCACTAGGATCTCCGGTGATTTGGATCACGACGAGTATGACTCCTTCAACCCCGTTCTCATGAATGCTTCCGCTTAACGATCTACAAGGGTATGTAGATGCACTCTCCTTCCCTCGTTGCTAGTTTATCCATACATAGATCTTGGTGACACGTAGGAAAATTTTGAATTTCTGCTACGTTCCCCAACAGTGGCATCATGAGCTAGGTCTATTGCGTAGATTCTTTGCACGAGTGGAACACAAAGTAGTTGTGGGCGTTGATGTTGTTCAATATGCTTACCGTTACTAGTCCAATCTTGTTTCGACGGTATTGTGGGATGAAGCGGCCCGGACCGACCTTACACGTATTCTTATGTGAGACAGGTTCCACCGACTGACATGCACTTGGTGCATAAGGTGGCTAGCGGGTGCCAGTCTCTCCCACTTTAGTCGGAACGGATTCGATGAAAAGGGTCCTTATGAAGGGTAAATAGCAATTGGCATATCACGTTGTGGATTTGCGTAGGTAAGAAACGTTCTTGCTAGAAACCCATAGCAGCCACGTAAAACATGCAAACAACAATTAGAGGACGTCTAACTTGTTTTTGCAGGGTATGCTATGTGATGTGATATGGCCAAGAAGAATGTGATGAATGATATGTGATGTATGAGATTGATCATGTTCTTGTAATAGGATTCACGACTTGCATGTCGATGAGTATGACAACCGACAGGAGCCATATGAGTTGTCTTTATTTATTGTATGACATGCGTGTCATTAAACAACGCCATGTAATTACTTTACTTTATTGCTAACCGGTAGCCATAGTAGTAGAAGTAATAGTTGGCGAGACAACTTCATGAAGACACGATGATGGAGATCATGATGATGGAGATCATGGTGTCATGCCGGTGACGATGATGATCATGGAGCCCCGAAGATGGAGATCAATGGATCTATGTGATATTGGCCATATCATGTCACTACTATATAATTGCATGTGATGTTTATTATGTTTATGCATCTTGTTTACTTAGAACGACAGTAGTAAATAAGATGATCCCTGACAACAATTTCAAGAAGTGTTCTCCCCTAACTGTGCACCGTTGCTAAAGTTCGCCGCTTCTAAGCACCACGTGATGATCGGGTGTGATGGATTCTTACATTCACATACAACGGGTGTAAGACAGATATACACACGCGAAACACTTAGGGTTAACTTGACGAGCCTAGCATGTACAGACATGGCCTCGGAACACAGAGACCGAAAGGTCGAGCATGAGTCGTATAGTAGATACGATCAACATGAAGATGTTCACATGATGACTAGTCCATCTCACGTGATGATCGGACACGGCCTAGTTGACTCGGATCATGTAATCACTTAGATGACCAGAGGGATGTCTATCTGAGTGGGAGTTCATAAGATGAACTTAATTATCTTGAACATAGTCAAAAGACCTTTTGCAAATTATGTCGTAAGCTCGCGCTTTAGTTCCACTGTTTAGATATGTTCCTAGAGAAAATATAGTTGAAGGTTGAAAGTAGCGATTATGCGGACAGTAGAAAGCTTATGTCCTTAATGCACCCCTCAGTGTGCTGAACCCCAAACGTCATTTGTGGATGTTGCGAACATCAGACATACATGTCTTGATAACTACGTGATAGTTCAGTTAAACGGTTTAGAGTTGAGGCAGCAAAGACGTTTTCGAAATGTCGCGGAACATATGAGATGTTTCAAGGGCTGAAATTGGGATTTCAGGCTCATTCCCACGTCAAGAGGTATAAGACCTCCGACGATTTTCTTAGCCTACAAACTAAGGGATAAAAGCTCAATCGTTGAGCTTGTGCTCAGATTGTCTGAGTACCACAATCACTTGAATCGAGTGGGAGTTGATCTTCCAGATGAGATAGTGATGTTTCTCCAAAGTCATTGCCACCAAGCTGCTAGAGCTTCGTGATGAACTATAATATATCAGGGATAGATATGATGATCCTTGAGGTATTCACGATGTTTGACACCGCGAAAGTAGAAATCAAGAAGGAGCATCAATTGTTGATGGTTGGTGAAACCACTAGTTTCAAGAAGGGCAAGGGCAAGAAGGGATACTTCATGAAACGACAAATCAGCTGCTGCTCCAGTGAAGAAACCCAAGGTTGAACCTAAACCCGAGACTAAGTGCTTCTGTAATAAGAGGAACAGCCACTGGAGCAGGATTACCTTAGATACTTGGTAGATAAGAAGGCTGGCAAGGTCGATAGAAGTATATTGGATATACATTATGTTAATGTGTACTTTACTAGTACTCCTAGTAGCACCAGGGTATTAGATACTGGTTCGGTTGCTAAGTGTTAGTAACCTGAAATAAAAGCTACAGAATAAACGGAGACTAGCTAAAGGTGAGCTGATGATATGTGTTGGAAGTTTTTCCAAGCTTGATGAGATCAAGCATCGCACGCTCCCTCTACCAACGAGATTGGTGTTAAACCTAAGTAATTGTTATTTGGTGTTTGCGTTGAGCATAGAAATGATTGGATTATGTCTGTCGCAATACGGTTATTCATTTAAGGAGAATAATGGTTACTTTGTTTATTTGAATAATACCTTCAATGGTCTTGCACCTAAATGAATGGTTTATTGAATCTCGATCATAGTGATACACATTTTCATGCCAAAAGATATAAGATAGTAATGATAGTACCACTTACTTGTGGAACTGCCATGTAAGTCATATTGGTATAAAATGCATGAAGAAGCTCCATGTTGATGGATATTTGGACTCACTCGTTTTGAAAAGTTTGAGACATGCGAACCATGTCTATTGTTGTATACGCATGAAGAAACTCCATGCAGATGGATCGTTCGGACTCACTTGATTTTTGAATCACTTGAGACATGCAAATCTTACCACATGGGCAAGATGACTGAAAAGCCTCGGTTTCAGTAACATGGAACAAGATAGCAACTTGTTGGAAGTAACACATTTTGATGTGTGCAGTCCAATGAGTGCTGAGGCATGCAGTGAATATCGTTATGTTCTTACTTCACAGATGATTCGAGTAGATGTTGAGTATATTTACTTGATGAAACACAAGTCTGAATTATTGAATGGTTCAAGTAATTTCAGAGTGAAGTTAAAGATCATTGTGACAAGAGGATAAAATGTCTATGATATGATCATAGAGATGAGTATCTGAGTTACGAGCTTTGGCACGCAATTAAGACACTGTGGAAATTGTTTTACAATTAATACCGCCTGGAACACCATAGTGTGATGGTGTGTCCGAACATCATAGTTGCACCCTATTGGATATGGTGCGTACCATGATGTCTCTTATCGAATTACCACTATCGTTCATGGGTTAGGCATTAGAGAAAACCACACTCACTTTAATAGGGCACCACGTAATTCTGTTGAGACGACACTTTTTGAACTATGGTTTGGAGAAACCTAAGTTGTCGTTTCTTAAAAGTTTGGGGCTGCGACGCTTATGTGAAAAGGTTTCATCGTGATAAGCTCGAACCCAAAACGGATAAATACATCTTCATAGGATACCCAAAATGGTTGGGTATACCTCCTGTCTCAGATCCGGAAGCAAAAGTAATTGTTTCTAGAAACAGGTCCTTTCTCGAGGAAAAGTTTCTCTCGAAAGAATTGAGTGGGAGGATGGTGGAGACTTGATGAGGTTAATGAACCGTCACTTCAACTAGTGTGTAGCAGGACACAGGAAGTTGTTCCCATGGCACCTACACCAATTGAAGTAGAAGCTTATGATAGTGATCATGAAGTTTCGGATCAAGTCACTAACGTACCTCGTAGGGTGACAAGGATGCGTAGTACTTCAGAGTGGTACACAATCCTGTCTTAGAGGTCATGTTGCTAGACAACAATGAACCTACGAGCTATGGAGAAGCGATGGTGGGCACGGATTCCGATGAATGGCTCGAGGCCATAAAATCCGAGAACGGATCCATGACTTTGGAAGAAATACTTGAAGGTCGTAGGGCCATTGGGTACGGATGGATTTTAAAAGGAAGACAGACAATGATGGTAAGAATTACCATTAAGAAAGCTTGACTTGTCGTTAAGATGTTTTCTGACAAGTTCAAGGAGTTGATTACGGTGAGGTTTTCTCACTCGTAGCGATGCTAAGAGTCTGTTGGAATTGGATTAGCAGTTACTGCATGACTGATGAAACCTTGCAGATAGGATGTCAAAACATTGTTTCCTCGACGTTATACTTGAGGAAAGGTTGTATGTGATACAACCAGAAGGTTTTTTCAATCCTGAAAGATGCTAACAAGTAAGCGAAGCTCCAGCTATCCTTCTAAGGACTGGAGTAAGCATCTCGGAGTTGGAATATGCACTTTGATAAGATGACCAAAGATTTTGGGTTTATACAAAGTTCATGAGAAACTTGTATTTCCAAAGAAGTGAGTGGGAGCACTATAGAATTTCTGATGAGTATATGTTGTTGACATATTGTTGATCAGAAATGATGTAGAATTTCTGGAAAGCATATAGGATTATTTGAAAAGTGTTTTTCAATGGAAAACCTGGATTAAGCTACTTGAACATTGAGCATCAAGATCTATGAGGATAGATCAAAAACGCTTAATGGTACTTTCAAATGAGCACATACCTTGACATGATCTTGAAGGTGTTCAAGATGGATCAGTCAAAGAAGGAGTTCTTGCCTGAGATGTAAGGTATGAAGTTAAGAGTTAAAGCTCGACCACGGCAGAAAAGAGAGAAAGGACGAAGGTCGTCCCCTATGCTTCAGACATAGGCTCTATAGTATGCCATGCTGTGTACCGCACCGGAAGTGTGCCTTGCCATGAGTCAGTCAAGGGGTACAAGAATGATCCAGGAATGGATCATTGGACATCGGTCAATAATTGTCCTTGGAGTAAATAAGGGCATGTTTCTCGATTATGGAGGTAATAAAGAGTTCGGCGTAAGGGGTTACGTCGATGCAAGCTTTAACACCTACCCGAGTGACTCTGAGTAGCAAACCGGATACGTATAGTGGAGCAACCATTTGGAATAGCTCCAAGTGGAGCATGGAAGTAGCATTCACAATATGACATAAAGATTTGCGAAATCCATACGGATCTGAATGTTGCAGACCCGTTGACTAAAACCTCTCTCACAAGCAAAACATGATCAAACCCCAGAACTCATTGAGTCTTAATCACATGGTGATGTGAACTAGTTTAGTGACACTAGTAAACTCTTTGGATGTTGGTCACATGGCGATGTGACCTATCAGTGTTAATCACATGGCGATGTGAACTAGATTATTGACTCTAGTGCAAGTGGGAGACTGTTGGAAATATGCCCTAGAGGCAATAATAAATTAGTTATTATTATTATATTTCCTTGTTCATGATAATCGTTTATTATCCATGCTATAATTGTATTAATAGGAAACTCAGATATATGTGTGGGTACATAGACAACACCATGTCCCTAGTAAGCCTCTAGTTGACTAGCTCGTTGATCAATAGATGGTTACAGTTTCCTGACCATGGACATTGGATGTCGTTGATAAGGGGATCACATCATTAGGAGAATGATGTGATGGACAAGACCCAATCCTAAGCCTAGCACAAAGATCGTAGTTCGTATGCTAAAGCTTTTCTAATGTTAAGTATCTTTTCCTTAGACCATGAGATTGTGTAACTCCCGGATACCGTAGGAATGCTTTGGGTGTACCAAACGTCACAACGTAACTGGGTGACTATAAAGGTGCACTACAGGTATCTCCGAAAGTGCCTGTTGGGTTGGCACGAATCAAGACTGGGATTTGTCACTACGTGTAAACGGAGAGGTATCTCTGGGCCCACTCGGTAGGACATCATCATAATGTGCACAATGTGACCAAGGGGTTGATCACAGGATGATGTGTTACGGAACGAGTAAAGATACTTGCCGGAAACGAGATTGAACAAGGTATTGGGATACCGACGATCGATTCTCGGGCAATTACAATATCGCTAGACAAAGGGAATTGTATACGGGATCGATTGAGTCCTTGACATCATGGTTCATCCGATGAGATCATCGTGGAACATGTGGGAGCCAACATGGGTATCCAGATCCCGCTGTTGGTTATTGACCGGAGAACGTCTCGGTCATGTCTACATGTCTCCCAAACCCGTAGGGTCTACACACTTAAGGTTCGATGACGCTAGGGTTATAAAGGAAGTTTGTATGTGGTTACCGAATGTTGTTCGGAGTCCCGGATGAGATCCCGGACGACACGAGGAGTTCCGTAATGGTCCGGAGGTAAAGATTTATATATGGAAAGTTGTTGTTCGGGTTCCGGAAAAAGTTCGGGTTTTTTCGGTATTGTACCGGGAAGCTTCCAGAAGGTTCCGGAGGATTCCGGAGGGGTCCGGAGGTCCGGAAATTGTTCCACCACGTCCAATACAGTAGCATGGGCTGTAGGGGGGCGCCCTAGCCTTAATGGGCCAGGGGCACCAGCCCCCCCAAGGCCGATGCGCATGGGAAGGGGAAAACCCTAAAGGGGGAGGCCTCCACTTGACTTGGGAGGCACTCCTCCCCCCTTGGCCGCCCCCCCCTAGATGGGATCTAGGGCTGGCCACACCCCTTGGGGTGGGAAACCCTAAAGGGGGCGCAGCCCCCTTCCCCCCTATATATACTTGAGGTTTTGGGGCTGCCAACACATGAGTTTTCTCCCTCTATTGGTGCAGCCCTGCCTCTCCTCCTCCTCCTCTCCCGTGGTGCTTGGCGAAGCCCTGCTGGATTGCCACGCTCCTCCACCACCACCACGCCGTTGTGCTGCTGCTGGATGGAGTCTTCCTCAACCTCTCCCTCTCTCCTTGCTGGATCAAGGCGTGGGAGACGTCACCGGGCTGTACGTGTGTTGAACGCGGAGGTGCCGTCCGTTCGGCACTAGGGTCTCCGGTGATTTGGATCACGACGAGTACGACTCCTTTAACCCCGTTCTCATGAACGCTTCCGCTTAACGATCTACAAGGGTATGTAGATGCACTCTCCTTCCCTCGTTGCTAGTTTCTCCATAGATAGATCTTGGTGACACGTAGGAAAATTTTGAATTTCTGCTACGTTCCCCAACAGAACGTGCAGGTGTGAGAGGTATACATGTATACGTGGGATGTGTGTGTGCGCGCGTGCATGATCGAGATAAAAGAAAGAAGACATAAGTCATATGCTCAACGACATGGGAGAGACGGATCGGTATGACAATATGCATGCATGTGAGAATGCAGGGAAGAAGGCCCGACAATTGAGCATGTGTTTTTGTCTTTAAGAGATAGTGGCGTGGGATGGAGCATGCATCTGTGGCGAGCAGAGGGAGTGAGGCGCAACGATTGTGCAAAAGAGACCAACCTATAAATGCATATGTTTGGAGAGACATATATAGTGTGGGTGATAGGAAGCAAGACTCTGTGCGAGAAAGAAATGTTGACGGAGAAACTACAGATAGATACAGAGATGGAGATGCTAGCTAGAGGGACATCCGCTAGTTTGGGTGTTGGAGATGACCGTCGGGTGGTTCAAAGGGTGAAGTTATATATATGTGTGTGTGAGGGAACTTGACTACATGTAGAGAGAAACATATGTAGTGTGCATGATAGGAATCAAGAGTGAGGGCGAGAATGAAGGTTGATGGAGAAACAGATAAATAGAAAGATAAAGATGCTAGCTAGTGTGCGTTAGAGATAGGAGTCGAGTGGATCAGAAGGCTGGGTTATGTGTGTGGGTGTGAGAGAGATAGAGAGAGGGTGCATGTGAGTCACATACAAACACATATCAAAGAGAAATGAGATCCAGGAGACGGAGTTTTGTGTCTGCGAGAGAGAAAGATATTTCACAACGAGAGTGATAGCTAGAGAGACATACGAGGGAACGCAAGATATCTCTAGGGAGAGAGGGTGTGTGTGAGCGACATACAAGAGAACAATGGAGAAATATGAGACCCTGGGAGACATAGTTTGGGTTTGTGTGTGAGAAAGAGATATTGAAGAAGAACAGTCGTAGGTTCTCATATCTAAGGAGCGAAAGCCATCTCTGTATGAGGGGTGTGCGAGTGGCACACATGGGAATAGTAGAGAGAAATGAGACCCCGGGAGACAAAGTTTTGTGTTTGTATGAGAGAAAGAGATTCCACATGGAGAATCATGGTTAGAGACACATAGCAGGGAGCGAGATATACTTAGAGAGAGATAGAGTGATGAAGGTCGAGGGAGAGAGTACCATCAGTGTGTTACGAAGATAAAAGATCATTGTCGGCATACAGGTAGCACGAGAGATACCTAAGAGACGATGAACGCGTATAGGTCCAGAGAAATAGTCCTATATAAGCATGAGTGATAGCTATATGAGACGAGTAATTGTATTAAAGGGGATTCAAATATTTAAACTGGAGCTCACGACATCGATAATATCATAACGCAAATTGGTGTATCAAACATGCATATTCATTTGAATTTGGGCACACATGTAATGTTATATAGTTTATCAATATTGGTGATCCATAGATTCTTCAATTACAAACAATGCATGGTTTATATGCAATTAATGTCTAAACGGGATTACACTATATGTTGCGTGTGTGAAACACATTATACATGTTTGAGAAGTAAAAAAAACCCGCATGAAACACACATTAATTGGAGACAGTTAGCGAGGAATGCATACTTTGGATTTCAACATAAAGTGGTTTCAAATATTTGAAAATCCAAATTGATGGATATAACCTTATGAATCTGAGATCATGCCATTTGTAAACCATATTGATGTATAAATGGTGTTCTGCTTTTGAAAGTATATATAAAAAATGATGTATACAGAATGTAATTCCAATTGAAAATGGATCCCGCCCGAAAAAAAAGTAGAATACAAACGGGATTCGAATTGAGTTGGCATGGTAAACGTGCACTCTGCAAAATTTGATCGAAGCAGGGAAAGTCACAGTAACCGCCCGAAACCAAAATCTGTGAGATGGAAATCACTACTGCCTCTCCCTGCCACGCAAAGCCTATCTGCTGGATTTCTATAGGTTTGATAGGGGTAGGTTTGTAATTTCACCCAAACGTGACGTAACCGCCTCTCACCCGGATTCGTACACGGTGGGCACCAAAACACAGTGTGTCCTCGGCCGAAATCGACTCCCGCCCCGATTCATATTCATACACGGTGGGTGCCAAAAACAAACTCTCGTCGGCAAATATTCGGTGTATGCGAGATTAACATCCTATCCCCAACCGACTAATGTTGTTGTGATGTAGTAGAAATTTGAAATGGGGGCTAAGTTTGTAAATTTCCTCGCATTTGAGACATCACCCCACCCTCCTCTCTACCTCTCTACCTCCCCCTTCCTCTCTACCTCCCTCTCCACCCCACCCTCCTCCGTCGGCTGCCGTCCGCCACCCCATCCACCGCCGTCCTCCTCCACCATGCCGGAGCTGATACCCAACGCCGCCGTCCATTACAAGAGATCGACCTCTCTCATCCACGGCTTCGGACTGGGATCCTTGTATTGTTGGAGATATGCCCTAGAGGCAATCATGTCTGATGATATTTCCTATGTGTTTATGAATAAAGATAGTCCTTGGACATTATCAATGATGTGTATCAGCAAGTACGTGACTTGTCTGTGGGACTATGCATTGTATGATGACTATCCTAGAAGGTCCCTAGTCGAAAGGGCTGTGTGGACGTGCAGCCAACTAGACTAGCATATGACACGGTCGACGGCTTGGTCTCACTAGGCATGAACCATTGGATGCTAACCGGATAATATGGACTTGGAAAGGTCTGGTCGGATTCGACGTAGTCGGATCCGAGTCGAGATAAGGTCCGAGTCGGACATACCCAACTATGAGACGCAGCGATATGTCATCTGTGAGTCTCTAGTACAACATACGTTTTATGTCCTAAGACCTGAGCTGACGCATGTACTCGGGATGGTGACAGACTTGCTTTGGGCCGACCAAACGCTACTCCGTGACTGGGTAGTTACAGAGGTAAGTTTCGGGTTTGTCCAGTCCCATGCTGCGAGACATGGTTGAGCAAGATGGGATTTGCCCCTCCGATCAGGAGAGATATACTCTGGGCCCCTCGTGTGATCCGACCAGTATAAGCATGGCCATGCGACAAGGATTATGAGATAATCCGGTTTGTGGTAGGTATCACTAGAACGAGAAAGAGGTCGGGCTAGTACTGTTGGAAATATGCCCTAGAGGCAATAATAAAATGGTTCTTATTATATTTCTTTGTTCATGATAATAGTCTGTTATTCATGCTATAATTGTGTTATCCGGAAATTGTAATACACGTGTGAATACATAGGCCACAACATGTCCCTAGTGAGCCTCTAGTTGACTAGCTCATTGATCAACAGATAGTCATGGTTTCCGGACTATGGGCATTGGATGTCATTGATAACGGGATCACATATTTTGGAGAATGATGTGATGGACAAGACCCAATACTAAGCATAGCTCAAAGATCGTGTAGTTCGTTTAGCTAGAGCTTTTCCAAATGTCAAGTATCATTTCCTTAGACCATGAGATTGTGCAACTCCCAGATACCGTAGGAGTGCTTTGGGTGTGCCAAACGTCACAACGTAACTGGGTGACTATAAAGGTGCACTACCGGTATCTCCGAAAGTGTCTGTTGGGTTGGCACGAATCGAGACTGGGATTTGTCACTCTGTATGACGGAGAGGTATCTCTGGGCCCACTCGGTAATGCATCATCATAATGAGCCCAAGGTGACCAAGTGTCTGGTCACGGGATCATGCATTACGGTACGAGTAAAGTGACTTGCCGGTAACGAGATTAAACGAGGTATTGGGATACCGACGATCCAGTCTCGGGAAAGTAACATACCGATTGACAAAGGGAATTATATACGGGATTGAGTAAATCCTCGACATCGTGGTTCATCCGATGTGGGAGCCAACATGGGTATCCAGATCCCGCTGTTGGTTATTGACCGGAGAGGTGTCTCGGTCATGTCTGCATGTCTCCCGAACCCGTAGGGTCTACACACTTAAGGTTCGGTGACGCTATGGTTGTAGAGATATTAGTATGCAGTAACCCGAAAGTTGTTCGGAGTCCTGGATGAGATCCCGGACGTCACGAGGAGTTCCGGAATGGTCCGGAGTTGAAAAATTATAATTAGGAAGTCAGGTTTTGGCCATCGGGAAAGTTTCGGGGTCACCGGTATTGTATCGGGACCACTGGAAGTGTCCCGGGGGTCCACCGGGTGGGGCCACCTATCCCGGACGGCCCAT